>NC_089741.1:40703537-40718537 GCF_040412425.1 Macrobrachium rosenbergii
ATACACTTGACACAAAAACAAGTCAATTTCCATCAAAACACAATCACACAAAAACACACATGCAAAAAAACAAACATCCTGACTCTTGCAAATTCCATTCTTCCCCATCAACACAGCTTTTCAGCGAACTCGAAATGAGAGAGAGAGAGAGAGAGAGACAATATCATGGAAGCTCTGAGGATCGACCGCCCCCCGCCTTCCCCAACTCCAACCCACATCCCAAACCATGAGGCTCCCTTGGTTCCTTGGCACCTATGTCCATGTGGGATCACAAACCCTCACCAACAATGGGGGCCCGGTAAGGAACATACCAAGGGGGGGGAGGGGTGACCAACAAGGGGAGAGGGAACAGTATCCCCTCCCCCTCCCCCTCGAGAGAGAGAAAGAGAGAGAAAGACGAAAAGACTCTCATCAGCCCAGATGGGATTCCATTTAAAGACGCCTTCGCCGCTAGACCAACCCCCTCCCCGCCCAGGAGGAGTGAATTTGGCGAGGGGTAAAAATTGACTCCCCTCGGTTTATTGACTTCCTGGGAGCTGCTAAAGGGAAATGGACAGCTGCTGCTGCTGCTGCACCACAGCGCTGACACTTTACAATGACTTTACAATGACTTCACAATCACTTTACAATGACTTCACAATCAGTTTACAATGACTTTACAATAACTTCACAGTGACTTTACGACGACTTCACATCGCTTTACAATGACTTTACAATGACTTCACAATCCCTTAACAATGACTACAATTATCTTATAATCACTTTACAGTGAGTTCACAATCACTTTGCAATGACTAGAATGATTTTACAATCACTTTACAATAACTTTACATTCACCTTATAATGACTTTAAAAACACTTTACAATGACTTTCCAGTGACTTAACAATGACTTTACCGTGATTTTGCAGTTACGTTACAATCGCTTTATGATGAATTGACACAATCACTTTACAATATAAATTTACAATCTCTTTACAATGACTTCACAACCACTTTACAATGACTTCACAATCACACAATAATTTTCTAATCACTCTACAATGATTTTACAATAACTTTACAATGACTTGACAATCACTGCGCCGCAACACGTCCGGATAACCTACAGAGCATTCGCTAGGGCACACGGATATCAGGTCAAGGTCGCCTGTACTGGGGGACGGCACAGTGACCTAGATTTCCAAAATTTGGGGAGGGGGCGGGGGAAGAGGTGGTCATGCTCAGGTGAGGAACCATGAAAGAATGAGATGAACGAATGAGATGACCACGTAAAAAAAAAATCATGTCTGTTCAGGGATATTTCATCTTTTATCAGAAGTGACCGAGAAACGCATGTGTTCAACAAACCATAACGACGACCGTGATTAATATTCTCTCTGTCTCTCGATAAATACATGTGATAAACTAATACGCAATATGAACTATTGCTCCGTTTTATCTTAAAAGAGAGAATTATGTATCACAGAGAGATAACAAATGTCAAATCATTTTCAATGTCAAAAGATTTGGGTGACATTTCGTAAAGAATGATAAATTTAACTTTTTCTTTAAAGAATATATCTCTGAGACTCAATGTTAAAATTATTATCATCAACTTATACGGCACATTTCGAGACGAAATTCATTTCAAGATCAGAATTCAGGCGGAAAGTACGAGAGAGAGAGAGAGAGAGAGAGAGAGAGAGAGAGAGAGAGAGAGAGAGAGAGAGAGAGAGAGAGATTCATTATACGTCTAACCCAGTAAAGGGTAAAGTTAACAAAAAATGTTCAACCTGCATAGGCCTACATACATACATATCTACACACATGCATACCTACATACATATACTGTACATACATACATAGGTACGTACGTATATAATTCTTCACACGTATAAACAATATAATGTGTTAAGAATTTCTTCTTGATTTTGTCTAAACAACAATCACTCTCTCTCTCTCTCTCTCTCTCTCTCTCTCTCTCTCACAAACTGAAGACCGGTAATCGACCGGATAAACTTAGCGGACCGTTGAACAGCATGCCCCCAAAAAAAGCCCCCAAAAAAAAAAAAAAACTGCGAATCGCTTCGGAAAAAATCTCTCTAAACAAAACTCCAGAGAAGTTCACAAAAAAAAAAAAATAATAAAATAAAAAAGTTCAAAAGAGGTCAGTTCCGGATCTTTTGTCCGCTAATTTAACGACGACTTCACGTACGCTCTTTTACTTCCTGTCCATTATCCGGATTTTCTTTTTTTTTTATTTTACCCTTCTCTCTCTCTCTCTCTCTCTCTCTCTCTCTCTCTCTCTCTCTCTCTCTCTCTCTGTAGAAGAGCAACTACGAACTATAAAGAATGACATCAAGGTTTGCCAAGTCAATGAACATTCTCTCTCTCTCTCTCTCTCTCTCTCTCTCTCTCTCTCTCTCTCTCTCTCTCTCTCTCTCTCTCTCGTATTTTTAAAAGAGCGGGTTCCTTCATCTGAATACCCAATTGGAAAAAATGTTTCCAGGTCCTGAGGGAATTTCAGCTCTGAAGAAGAAGAAGAAGAAGAAGAAGAAGAAGAAGAAGAAGAAGAAGAAGAAGAAGAAGAAGAAGAAGAAGGAGGAGGAGGAGGAGGAGGAGGAGGAGCAAGAGAAGAAAAGGAAGAAGACGAAGATGATGATGACGAAAACCAAAGAAAATAAAAAAAAATGACGCGAAACAAGCGAGAGAGAGAGAGAGAGAGAGAGAGAGAGAGAGAGAGAGAGAGAGAGAGAGAGATGTTAATTTACGATAATCTTTCTCTCGGTCTAAATAAAAAAAAAATACGAAGCATAATAAAGAATGAGAAGAAAGAAAATAAATAAAATAAAAAAAGCCATGAACAATATCCCCAGTGACCTCCTTCCATCCCATCGCAGCTGAAAAATTACTTCATTACGACGTAAAAAGGTAAACTGTGTCTCTGTCTGTCTATTCTCTCTCTCTCTCTCGTATATTTTTCTTTCTTCGTTGTTAAAACACTTCCCACCAATTAGCAGCTTGATTACGGCATATCAGGGTTAATTACGTAATGACGAAGCGAGACAACGAATGTGACAATGGTGGATACTGTCAGCACAAGAAAAGAGGATAATAATAATAATAATAATAATAATAATAATAATAATAATAATAATAATAATATTTCTTCTTCTTCTTCTTCTTCTTCTTCTTCTTCTTCTTATTATTATTATTATTATTATTATTATTATTATTATTATTCCCCTTGTGCTGACAGTATCCACAGTTAATAATAATAATAAGAATAATAATAATAATAATAATAATAATAATAATAATAATAATAATAATAATAATATGAACAGGTATTTATCTTATGAATAATAATAATAATAATAGTAATAATAACAATAATAATTCTCCTTCTTCTTCTTCTTCTTCTTCTTCTTCTTCTTCTTCTTCTTCTTCTTATTATTATTATTATTATTATTATTATTATTATTATTCCCCTTGTGCTGACAGTATCCACAGTTAATAATAATAATAATAATAATAATAATAATAATAAGAAGAAGAAGAAGAAGAAGGAGAAGAAGAATTATTATTATTATTATTATTATTATTATTATTATTATTATTATTATTATTATTATTATTATTATTATTCAGAAGATAAATACCTGTTCATATGGAACAATCTAAAGGGACCATTGATTTGAAATTTAATCTTCCCTTGAACACGGCGTTCATTTGAGAGATGGTAATAATAATAATAATAATAATAATAATAATAATAATAATAATAATAATAACGAACACGTCATGACGACACCACGAAACAAAAACATGACATCCACGACGACAAATACAGCGTGGGAAAATAGCAAACAATAATTACAAGAGCATAACCTAAATTGGTCCACTATCGTCGTGGAAGAAAGACCTCATTTACTATTAAGGGAAAATGAATGAGAAAGGCAATAATAATAATAAGAGGTCACGTGACTTAAAGAAAAAAAAAAAGAGGGAAAGACTACCGAAAGATTAAGACATCCTGTGAAAGAAAGATGCTCAAAAAGATGATGTCGGAATGACAAAGAGAGAGAGAGAGAGAGAGAGAGAGAGAGAGAGAGAGAGAGAGAGAGAGAGAGAGAGAGAGAGAGAGAGGACATCGGAATGGCAGAGAAAGAGAGAGACAGAGAGAGAAAAGAAGGTATTGGAATGAGAGAGAGAGAGAGAGAGAGAGAGAGAGAGAGAGAGAGAGAGAGAGAGAGAGAGAAACATATAATTACAAGAAACTGAATTACCTAAAAAAAAAAATCCACGTATAAATCATAACTTGATAAAATATAACGACCTGAGAGAGAGAGAGAGAGAGAGAGAGAGAGAGAGAGAGAGAGAGAGAGAGAGAGAGAGAGAGAGAGAGACGTCGGGTAATTTTACGACTAAAAAAAAACTGCTTGAAATACATTTGGTATACATATATACTCTTCTTCCCAGAGCAGTCTCGTTGGCAATGCTGCATAATGCTGTTATAATATGCAGCGCTGACCTTGACACCAAAAGCTGTTGCGGGCAAAAATGAAACTGAAATTCGAGAGTGAAACTTGACTTATTTCTTGCTTTCGAGGTTTAGAATAGAACAGAATATAGAAGTTAGGCCAAAGACCAAGCGCTGGGAAGTATGAGGTCATTCAGCTTTGAAAGGGAAATTGAGAGCAAAAGGTTTGAAAGGTGTAACAGGAAGAAAACCTCGCAGTTGCACTATGTAACAATTGTTAGGAGAGGGTGGCGTGTATGATGGAAGAGAGAGAACATGAACGGAGGTACAGTAAAATGCACACAAAGTGGGTACAGGTAAGGGCCGAAGGAATACTGCAAATAACCTTCAGTAATGCCTACAGTGCACCACGTTAGGCGCACTGCCGGCACTACCCACTATTGGGTTAGTTAAAAAAAGTGCAATGTAATATACAATAAATGTTTACCACCTTCGTGACGCTTAGTAACTTTAAAGAACGCAAAACAAAGTTATAAATCCTATGGAAGAATAAACAAGTAAAAAATGCGCCGAAGTTTCTTCGGCGCAATCGAGTTTTCTGTACAGCGTATAATGCTGTATGAAACTTTCAGCCACGGCCCATGAAACTCTAGCGCGGCCCAAGAAACTCAGCCGCGGTCCGGTGGTGGCCTGTGTTGTTCGTGCCTATAGCGGTGCCAGAAGTACGATTCTGGCTAACTTTAACCTTAAATAAAATAAAAACTAGTGAGGCTAGAGGGCTGCAGTTTGGTATGTTTGATGACAGGAGGGTGGATTATGAACATACCAATTTGCAGCCCTACAGCCTTAGTAGTTATTAAGATCTGTGGGCGGACAGAAAAGTGCGGACAGAAAAAGTACGGACGGACAGACAAAGCCGGCACAATAGTTTTCTTTTACAGAAAACTAAAAATGATTCACAGAATCCGTTACTTATCACCTTACTGTGAATATAATATTACTTAGGGCTACAATTCTTAAGGACCTGAATAAACATTGACGTACCTTTGAAATTTTAATGTTCGGTAACCATCAAACTTCAAATAAATGAAGCACTCGACGAGGTATAAAATAAAAACGTAAGAATAAAAACGAATTCTTACACCACAGAGAACAATGCTACATTAACTATTATTAATATCAAATTTTAATATCAACTTCCTTTAAAAACTGCTGGGTTTCCGACTGCCTTACAATTCCAGCTAATTCCACCGCCTGAAAGTATTAAATGAAATGCCTCTTTTCCACGCATATACCCATCTATTGCCCTAAAATTTTTCAAGGGCCGAATAACAGAACAGAATTAAAAGCTTTGCCGACATTACCGAACCGACATCCGACATATATATATATTTGCCGACCAAAAATATTCATTATTAATTTGCTTTCGAAATGGACAGGTATAAAGTGAAGCACTTTGCCTTAAGCCTCCATTATCCAATCCAGCGGTGTTGCAGAGAGAGAGAGAGAGAGAGAGAGAGAGAGAGAGAGAGAGAGAGAGAGAGAGAGAGAGAGAGAGAGAGAGAGAGTTTTCTATATTAACAAGAAAGGGAGAGAAAGAGCGACACCATTGCTCATTCTGTTCCTTCTAGTACTTTCTATAATTATAAGGCTTGTAGTAAAACTAAAAAGGAATAAGAGAGAGAGAGAGAGAGAGAGAGAGAGAGAGAGAGAGAGAGAGAGAGAGAGAGAGAGAGAAATATCAAAGACAAAATCCCTTATATTACTTAATAATTTTTTTTACAATTACAAAAAAGGTAAGGAGTGATACAATGAGAGAGAGAGAGAGAGAGAGAGAGAGAGAGAGAGAGAGAGAGAGAGAGAGAGAGAGAGAGAGAGAGAGAGAAATATCAAGGACAAGAAATCCCTAATTTTACCTACTAATTTTTTGTTACAATTACAATAAAGAGGAGTGATACAATGCTAGAGAGAGAGGACAAAAAAAATCCTAATTTTACTTACTAATTTTTTGTTACAATTACAATAAAGAGGAGTGACACAATGTCAGAGAGAGAGAGAGAGAGAGAGAGAGAGAGAGAGAGAGAGAGAGAGAGAATGCTCTGAGACTTGACCCTGGAAATAAAAAAAAAGGGCCCCTGAACCTCTAAACCTAAAAATAGGACACTTCACACTACACTGCTTTCGTGAATCACGAAGACTTTGAGGTTCCGAGACCAAACCCTCGATACAGGAAACGGCAAATGGAGTCATATCCACAGACGACGTTACGCATAACCTTCCAAAATATTATTTCCCGTCATTAAACGTTACATCTCTGGCTGTTAGCCAGGTGTCACGAAACTATCGCGGCGTGTTAATTACGCTGTCGAACTTCTCGCACGCATCATATAACACGAGGAGGTGTGTGTCGGGTCTGTTTCTGCGAGAGGAATCCTGATCGGAATGGGAACTGGAATGGGAATTAGAATATAAAATCTAGGCCAGAGGCCGAGAGCTGGGATCTATGAGGTCATTCAGCGCTGAAAGGGAAATTCACAGTAAGAAGGTTTGAAAGGTGTAACAAAAGGAAAACCTCGCAACTGCACTGTGAAACAATTGTTAGAGAGGGTGGAAAGTCAGATGGAAGAATGAGAATATGAACGGAGGTACAGTAAAAGGAATGGTAGGGGTTGCAACTAGGGACGGAAGGGGCGCTGTAAAGAATTCTAATCGAGACAGAGAAATCTCGAGGTGTTTTGGGATGTACCAAATAAGATCATTTATGGAATAAACTGTAATAGCTAAGGCAATGAATTTTACGAGAATAAATTTCTAAGTTGTTTACATTCAAAAGCTTCATTTACTCCAAACAAATACGTGTACAAACTAAATAATTGCGATATGATAATTTTTTTTTTCATTCGTTGTTTATATAAACGGCAAGGTTTAAATAACTAAAGTTGCTGAATTTTTCTTTCCATAACCCATTCAATTACAAATTCCTTTTAAAGGGCTCTTTCAAAATACAGAGTAATACAAAGTACAAAATTTTTTAAGCATATAGACAGAAAAAAAAACAAATATTTATTTACCAAATACCCTGTTAAGACAAAATTAAAGCTGCCGTTGCTATCTTGAGAGAGAGAGAGAGAGAGAGAGAGAGAGAGAGAGAGAGAGAGAGAGAGAGAGAGAGAGAGAGAGAGAGAGAGAATTACTTTCAACAATTTTTTCTCAAATCATTCAAGTAAAAAAATTATTCCTTTATCCTATTTCTTATTACCCTTATGACGTTTGGATTATAGGCCTATCCCTATCTTATATTCAGCCGTTTTATTGTAATTCTTGTTGTGAACCCCTTCCTTCCTAAGTAATCCTGACACGCTACTCTTCCCCGTTCCTGCATTCCAGTGATCCAGTCCGACAGCAATATCAATCCCCGCTGGAATGAGACACAATACTTTAAACGTCAAGGTTCCTTGTCCTAGGAAACAGCCACATCATATGATACAATGCACTGATTACTCTCTCACAGCCTTCACCTTTAGTGACCCTCGGGAATTAAGATTGCAGGAAGAAGAAGAAGATGAAGAAGAAGAAGAAGACCTCCTCCTCCTCCTCCTCCTCCCCTCCTCTCGGCAAGGGAACAGTCTTCTTTTCTTAATCTTTTCTCAGGAAAAGTTTTCATTTTATCTTGTTAATAACCCTTGACTCTTAAAGTTCGACAGTCTTCCTTGCTCAGGAAGATTCCAGTCTTCCTACTCCTCCTTCCCTCTCCAAGGAAGACGAGGAAGATGGCATTGTGTTCTTCCTAATTCATCCAAAACATGACAACTTCCCACACTTCCTCTTTTGCTAAGTAAGGAAGTAAAACAAGCTCTTCCTTCTTAAAAACTTCTAAGCAACCTCCTTCCTTCTCACCCTTCCTCCTTGCAAGGAAGACAAGAGGCTCTCCACTCCTCCTAAAACCTTCTCTTAAGAAAGACAACCCCTCCCCCTAACCACCCCCTCAAGTTCGTTTTACTGGCTATTAAACCCCGAGGTCACTCCAATTAAGCTGATAAATCACCCTTCATTATAATCTTTAATGGCGGCTGCATTACACTAATTGGAAAAATGCACTCGACACTCGAAATACCACTTCTTCATTGTGGGTGCATTCGAGCCCACACGAAAACGTCTTGTTTTTTTTTAATCCTGATTTTTTTATCCGGATTTTTTTTATTCGGATTTGTTTTATCCGGATTTTTTTAAAAATCCATTTTTAGTTTTCTGTAAAAGGAAACCACTGAGATGGCTTTGTCTGTACGTCCGCACTTTTTTCAGTCCGCACTTTTTCTGTCCACCCTCAAATCTTAAAAGCTACTGAGGGCTGCAAACTGGTACGTTGATCATCCACCCTCCGATCATCAAACATACCAAATTGCAGCCCTCTAGCCTCAGTAGTTTTTATTTTATTTAAAGTTAAAGTTAGCCATAATCGTCCTTCTGGCAACGATATAGGATAGGCCACCACCAGTCCGTGGCTAAAGTTCCATGGGCCGCGGCTCATACAGCATTATACCGAGACCAGTGAAAGACAGATCTATTTTCGGTGGCTTTGATTATACGCTGTAGCGGCTGTACAGAAAACTCTATTGCGCCGAAGAAACTTCGGCGCAATTTTTACTTTTTTTTTTTTTTTTCAAATCCTCGAATGTGGATCGCAATCCTACGTCATGGCACCTGTATGAAAAACACTCGAAAATCGACGAAATTTATTATACTGTTTCTTTGGAATTACCGCGCGCACGCAGTAATAAAATGTAACAATGTTCGTGACTCCAGGAGATAACGCCGCATGCAATGCCTGGTATACAACCTGATTTGCGCAGGGGATTATTATACAGAGACAGCACTGATTCTCATGACAGCAAGATGTAGGGCACCCCGGACGAGAAAGGAGGCACCAACTTCATAATTACTTGACCTGACCTAACTTAGGACTTATTAAACTCACGCAAAAGAAACTACATTTTATGCACTCTTAACAAAAAAAAACAAATATGGAAGAAAATAAGTAAGTTGTTTACTTGAAGCAAAGGCGATATTGTTTATGAACTGCGGTAAGGCTACATCTTATGCAATATTAATTAAAAGCAAAGGTGGAATTACTGGTGAAATAACAGCATGAGTTGTTCACTTGAAGCAAAGACAACATCCTTGCTCATGAATCTCAACTGAAACATGAAGGAATAAACTTGATATAATTTATATGCAAATGTGATTCATTAACCTTTTATGCTCTTCTGACCAACTACATACATCGCAATAAATACGCTGCCCTAATTAACATCATAAAGTTAACACAAACTCAATCTTGATCAGTAATTACTCGGCGTTTTAACAAAGTTAGATTGACAAACCGTAACTCACGCTGCTCCCCTGAAATACTAATAAAATCAGATGCACAATTCGAACCTCGATCATTTGACGAGAGGCTCCGTCAACAAACAAATAAACAAGACGACCCTCCGTGGTATATAAATATATAAATCACGTGCGGACCCCTAACAAACAAAAATAAATAAACAATGGGACCCCATCATATTACGGGGGACTGCTGAGAGAGAGAAGAGAGAGAGAGAGAGAGAGAGAGAGAGAGAGAGAGAGAGAGCAATCGGAAATGCGGTGATTGTGTGTTACCTGTCGATGTTCGCCCCAGGTAATTAATTAACCTGTAAAGCTGTTTCGTTTGGTTTATGGCTCACCGTGTCCCTATGCCTTTTTTTTTTTTTTTTTTAATTTCTCGCGTGCATTATTATTGCTTTTTAATTATTTACTTATTTTTTGTTATTCACGTATTCACGCCACTAGGGTAGGCGTCGAACGTCTTAAAACTTTTATTTAAGCAAGAATTATGTGCGTCGATTTTTTCATGACAGTTCAATGAAAAAGTGGATAAGGACTGCTTCGACATACATACACACACACACACACACACACACACAGAGAGAGAGAGAGAGAGAGAGAGAGAGAGAGAGAGGAATTTTATAAAGTATAAAATTTTTCTACTTTCTACTGAATCAAAATTATTACCAATCTACATTAATAATGATAATAATAATAATAATAATAATAATAATAATAATAATAATAATAATAATAATAATAATAATAATAGTCATCATCATCATCATCTTACGGCTGGTCCTTCCAGCCCTTACAAGCGGAAGAATGTTAGAAATTCTCCCTTCATATGCTTAGACAAGACAAACGGAGAAGTTAGAAGTCTTCCTTGCTAAGAATAGAACACTGGAGTTCTCCGAAAGCACGGTCGCATATAAACTCTCTCTCTCTCTCTCTCTCTCTCTCTCTCTCTCTCACACACACACACACACACACACACACACACACACACACACACACCTACATATAACTATGCGTCAACATATATTCTAAAAGAGGGAACATTGTATTTTTACTCATACTGATTTGCTCATTCACCTGAGTTTATTTTCTCCTTTGTCACACGACCTTCGTTGTACATTTTTTTAACTGACCTTTTCCATCTAATCTGCGTGACCTTTCTCTACCTTATTTTGCATGTTCTTCCTTTCACTATTCTGCATGACCTTTCTCTACGCCTTTTTATGCATGCTCTTCCTTCAATATCCTGCGTGACCTTTCTCTACCTTTTTCTGCATGTCTGCATGACCTTTCTCTACCTTTTCTGAATGTTTGCATGACCTTTCTCTACCTTATTGTGCATGACCTTTCTCTACCTTTTCTGCATGACCTTTCTCTACCTTATTTTGCATGACCTTTCTCTACCTTATTTTGCACGACCTTTCTCTACCTTTTCTGCATGTCTGCATGACGTTTCTCTACCTTATTTTGCATGACCTTTCTCTACCTTTTCTGCATGTCTGCATGACCTTTCTCTACCATATTTTGCATGATCTTCCTTTCACTATTCTGCGTAACCTTTCTCTACTTTATTTTGCATGACCTTTCTCTGTCTTTTTTGTGCATGACCTCTCTCTACCTTGTTTTGCATGATCTTCCAGTCAAATATTCTGCCTGGCCTTTCTCTACCTTCTTCTCCGTGACCTTTCTCTACTCCTTTCTCCTAGATCCTCTTCTCCCTCCCTTTGCAATATGACCCTTCTTCACTCTTTACAGCATGACCTTGCTAGGACCTTTTTCTCATGTCCTCCCTACATCCTCTTATGCGTGACCTTCCTCCAGTCGTTTTGAAATGACCTTCCTTCAACTTGTTTTGCTCGGTTTCCCAGCATGCCCATAGTTAACCCCGTCCCCCAAAACACCCTCCGGGCATTCCTAAGACTTTTGGGCATAACCTTGCTGTGCCACTCACCGGAAATAGGAGTATATCTTTAGCATTTATACTGTAATATAATTACTTAACGCCAAGTTGCAATATATAAATATATACAAATAAATGTATATGTATACAAATAGATGTATATTATTCAAGAATAAGGAGCCGGAAATACTTCCATTAATCCAGTTCAGTAACATTTCATACAACAGTACAACTCAATATATATATATATATATATATATATATATATATATATATATATAATGTATAATATATATATATATATGTCTGTATATATATATATATATATATATATATATATATATATATATATATTACTTAAAAAAGTTCCCCACATTACAGACTTTGCAGAGGACCCAGCGCAGTCAGGGGCCAAAACCCAGCGAGCCACCAAAAATGTCAAACGCCATTATCGGCCGGAGAGAAATGTTTCCAATTTGGAGGAAATTAAACACGGTCCCGTCTTAGCGCTACAGGGCGATTTCTTAAATTTCCCCCCAAATTGGAAACTGGGCGAATGAAAAGGCCTGGTTCTCACAGGATAGAGCGACTTTTAGCGCCACAGCCTGGGTTCAACGTTAAAAGACGCCATCTCTCTCTCTCTCTCTCTCTTAAAGACAAGGCAATGTCAAAGAAAGAAGTTGCATCTCTCTCTCTCTCTCTCTCTCTCTCTCTCTCTCTCTCTCTCTCTCTCTCTCGTTTAAAGACAAGCCAATGTCAAAGACAGAAGTCGCATATCTCTCTCCCTTTCTTTTTAAAGACAAGGCAAAATCAAAGGAAGAAGTTGCATCTCTCTCTCTCTCTCTCTCTCTCTCTCTCTCTCTCTCTCTCTCTCTCTCTCTCTCTCTCTCTCTCGCTTTTTTTCTAAGACAAGACAAAAGCCGAAGGCAGAAGCTGCACGCTTTGGAAATGTCTTTTACTGAAAGTGGCAATAAAAAAAAATTAAGGGCAGTCAGAGCCGTAACCACCAGAGTTCGAAGACAAAAGATTTTATTTTCTTTCTTTCTTTTATAAAGGGGTCTAAAGGCAATGGTAAAAGAGGGTATACATGAGTTTGGAATGTATTTTACTAAAAGGGGCTTTTAATCTTTTGCGTGTTAACGTCACAAAAACAGTAGTTAGCTCTAGAACATAACTTTCTTCAAAGGCCTGTTTTTTAGTTTTCTGAAACGAAAACGATTGCGCCGGCTTTGTCTGTCCGTCCGCACTTTTTTCTGTCCGCATTTTTTCCTGTCCGCAATTTTTCCACCCGCCATCAGATCTTGAAAACTACTGAGGCTAGAGGGCTACAAATTGGCATTTTGGTCATTCACCCTCCAATCATCAAACATACCAAATTGCAGCCCTCTAGACTCAGTAGTTTTTATTTTATTTAAGGTTTAAGTTAGCCATAGTCATGCTTCTGGCACCTATATAGAATAGGCCACCACCGGCCAGTGGTTAAAGTTTCGTGGGCCGCGGCTCATACAGCATTATACCGAGATCACCGAAAGATAGATCTATTTTCGGGGTCTTGATTATACGATGTACAGAAAACTCGATTGAGCCGAAGAATCTTCGGCGCATTTTTTACTTGTTCTTTTTTTTTTTAATGATCATAATCATTAAACCAGAGAAATTAGGTACACGGGTTGAAAATATGCAACTGAGAATTATTATAAAATTAAATCTGACCTTTAAATGAGAAGAGCAATGGAGCCTGAACTGGCGAGAGAGAGAGAGAGAGAGAGAGAGAGAGAGAGAGAGAGAGAGAGAGAGAGAGAGAGAGAGTGCACTAAAAATGTTTTAAGGTGTTCGTTTCTATAATAAAATGTCTTTTTTGATCGTCAAATACGGTATTCATTTTCACTGAACTATTTCTCCATAGAATATAAACTGACACAGGCCAACCGACGCTAATTCTTACTCGACTGATCTGACTGATTCAAGATTACAAACTGACGTCACAAAAACAGTGGTCCTCGAAGCCGTGAGCTCTTACTTCGACAATTCCACTGAAATAGGCCATTCTAAAAAACCTTTTTCTCAACTGAAAGATGGAGAAAATAACCATAAATAGCAATAATTTCTCTCATACAACAAACTTCAACCTATGAATACGAGACAGAGAAACATATTATTAGTGGGAGTTGGTCGAAGATGGAAACGTGCCAGCAATACCACACCCAGCTGAACGAATCCGTCCGCTACTGAACACGCCCTATTCACCACCGCGGGAGAAACAGAAAACTGGAAATGAGCATCCATTAGCAAAAGTCGAGAGAGAGAGAGAGAGAGAGAGAGAGAGAGAGAGAGAGAGAGAGAGAGTCTTAATTTGGACCATGTTTAATACCCGGCACAAGAGAGAGAGAGAGAGAGAGAGAGAGAGAGAGAGAGAGAGAGAGAGAGAGAGAGAGAGACTCAATTTGGACCAGTAGTTTAATACCTAACGCAGTTTACAGTTTAGAGAGAGAGAGAGAGAGAGAGAGAGACTCAATTCGGACCATGTTTAATACCCGGCACAAGAGAGAGAGAGAGAGAGAGAGAGAGAGAGAGAGAGACTCAATTTGGACCAGTAGTTAATACCTCACACAGTCGAGAGAGAGAGAGAGAGAGAGAGAGAGAGAGAGAGAGAGAGAGAGAGAGAGAGACTCATTTTGGACCAGCAGTTAATACCCCACAGAGAGAGAGAGAGAGAGAGAGAGAGAGAGAGAGAGAGAGAGACTAAATTCATACCACTATTTAATAACCGGCACTCCAGTTTAAAAAAAAAAAAAAAAGCATTAGCGTTGAAAAGCAGATGCAATTTGAGCAATTCACCCGAATTCTAAAAATAGGATCCTAAAACATTTACCATGAAATTCCACGACCAGGTATTTCAAAATTCCTGAAAGAAATGAAATAATTTTTTTTATCAAAAAAAAAAATGGGTCAATTTTTATTTATTGTCACAAACATAAATTTCACTTTGAAAATATGAAGAGAACCGGAAGAAAAACTTGGTTCAGATTTGTATATTATTTTTATGTTGTAAATATAAGAGACTGTTTACCTGGAGGCAAAAAAAAAAACACACTAGGAAGTGTACCAATAAATTTGGACTAATAACGGGAAATCGCCCATGCTCTTAAAACAAACATTTACCCAGTAACCAGTACATTCTCTATCACTTAGATTAACCAGAAAACAGAACAAAAAATCAACAGTTATCATACATATTGAAGCAGTAACCT
>NC_089741.1:40723537-40753537 GCF_040412425.1 Macrobrachium rosenbergii
GAGAGAGAGAGAGAGAGAGAGAGTAATATTACCAAATACTAAAGGTAAAAAAATAACTTGAGTAAAATGAGAGAGAGAGAGAGAGAGAGAGAGAGAGAGAGAGTAATATTACCAAATACTAAAGGTAAAAATGACCTGAGTAAAATGGAGAGAGAGAGAGAGAGAGAGAGAGAGAGAGAGAGAGAGAGAGAGAGAGATTACCAAATACTAAAGGTAAAAAAATGGAGAGAGAGAAGTAAAATGGAGAGAGAGACATTACCAAACAGAGAAAGAGAGAAAGAGAACGTAAAAGAGAGAGAGAGAGAGAGAGAGAGAGAGAGACCAAAGAGTACTATCCTATCTCAGTGAACTTTACAATGACATTAAAAACGTATTTATTTATACACTGCAAATGAAATGATTGTATTTCAAGGACTTTCCAATGGCTAGATAAAATAACACAGCGCAGTTGGCAACTTACGATCCCATATGCTTAGGGAAAAGTACATACACGGCCCTCATAAAACACGTAAAGAGGTTAATAAAAAAAGAAATACCTCCCTTTCAATTCAGAAAGTTCTTGGGGTGCCAATCTCTTAGGCAATCTTAATTCTGTTCGCCCACGATTTATATCAAGATCTGGGAGGGCAACTTACAACACAAGGACGAACTCTTTTAACTCTCTCGCTCTATACATCCATACATAAACACGCACACACACATGTATACATATATACACACATACATATACAATATATTATATATATAATTATATATATAGACAAATATATATAAATATACAAATATGTATATAAATAAATAAATAAATATATATATATATATATATATATATATATATATATATATATATATATATATATATATACATACACACATTATGTTCATTTTAATAAGAAAATCATAATAAAATATATTGCAAGAAACCTTACGCAGATATGAAGAGAACAACATCTTCGAATACATACATACACTTATACATACACATACATATATATGTATACATATATACATACATACATCCATACATATATTTAGTTAAAACCACGCAGTGTTAACATATTCAATATCCAGGAGCAAAATTAACTTACGCCATTCCAACTCAGCGAGAAATGAAACCACTCTGATAAAAATACACCACAAAAATTATTAACAACAACAAGATATGCAAATAACCTTAACATCTATCTGATTAAAACATTATTCCCCGGACCCACGCCATCAAATAAAGATATAAGAATAAGCGTGAAACAAAAGCGAATATAAACATAGTACTCTACCACGTAACAGCATTTCCAACCATCAAGAAAAAAAAATGTAATAAATAAAAAAAAATCTTCAATTTTCTCCGTGTCCATCCCTGAAATTAAAATGACTACGATCTCCACGCTCTGCCAAGTACGATCTTGCTTTATATAAGAACTAAAATGACTTATTATTATTACCCTTGAGCCCGTAAACTATGCATAAAAAGGAATTTAATTCTATCTCCGAAATAAAAAAAAAAAACTTTGTGAACGTATGTAATGAATATCTCAAAGATACATTTAAGCAAATTGTATTTTTATTATATTTCTATTTCTTTATTTACTTATTTATTCCTTATTTATTTACTTTGGCAGCTGAATAATACATGATTTGATATTTGATGTTAATTATATAAGTACTCAGCTATGCTTATTTTTTCTCTATTCACTGGAAGCTT
Source organism: Macrobrachium rosenbergii (assembly GCF_040412425.1). Classification (NCBI taxonomy): domain Eukaryota; kingdom Metazoa; phylum Arthropoda; class Malacostraca; order Decapoda; family Palaemonidae; genus Macrobrachium; species Macrobrachium rosenbergii. The sequence continues at coordinate 40,725,240 of NC_089741.1, forward strand.
CAGAATAATCATATATTGCTTATTCTATCACATTCACTTTCAATAATAATAATAATAATAATAATAATAATAATAATAATAATAATAATAATTCACAGAGAAAATAATTCTTAAGATCTTTCAGCCAATTTGTTAAGAAGCAAAGAAGAACATATTATTTCTTTATATCAGCACCTATTCGTCACAACATATTCCCAATACAATCTACTGATATAATTCAAGCAAAAATATCACATTACTACAATCTACTGACATAATTCTAACCAAAATATCATATTGCTACAATCTATTAACATAATTCTAGCTAAAATATCGTATTACTACAATCTATAGATATAATTCAAGCTAAAATATTAATTACGACAATCTATTGATATAATTCAAGCTAAAATATATTGCTACAATCTATTGATACAATTCAAGCTAAAAGATCATATTGCTACAACCCACTGATGTAATTCGAGGTAAAATATCATACAGCTACAATCTATTGATATAATTCTAGCTAAAACATCATATTACTGCAATCTATCAAGATAATTCAAGCTAGAATATCATATTAATTCTTTCATTTATTGATCATTTTGAAGGAACTGAATCACCTTTCCTAAACTCTCCATAAATCGCTCCGGACAAAAATCACTTCGCTCCAAGACCGTTTTTACACCTTTTAATAGAAAATTAAGTAATTCTTAAAAGCACCGAAATGGACCGGACTTATCTTTCGTGACCGTTACCTCCAGCAATATAAAGCTAAGCCACTCGGTACATAAGGGTGGATTTCCTTTGGTTTTCTGCGCTAAATTCGACTGAAGGGATTATGTGTCATAGGTCCTTCTCTGGCGAACCTCACGGCTATCGGCGATCTTTATGGCCATTTTAAGGTCTCTAAGGTCAATAAGAGAGGAAAGGCTTTTCATTCAGTGAGTGGTGTGTGGACGTCGACTCTGTACGTACGTACATACATACATACATACATACATACATACACAGACAAAAAAGACACCAATGTCAAAAGGTTGATGCAAAGCCAAATTATGACAACAAATCAATCAGTCAATCAACCTAAAGAAGGAGAATAAATGAGACTAATAGATACTTCTTGTTATTTAGTTATGCGGGAAATTTGCAATTAAAAAACAACTAGTATTTAAATAGATACATATATACACACACATACATAAATACAAGATTACAAAAACTTAATATTTCTTAGGAATTCATTCATGAAGGCTACCCCATACAATAAATGAAAAAATAAAAAAAAACAAGGTTATATATACATCCAAAACCAAAATGTGACAATAGTAATCTTGTTAAAATTCCTTACTATTATCGCCCGATCACCATCCCCCCCAAAAATAAAACCATCACCCTCAGACGGACCCCCCCTCCCCCCACCCCGTCATGAAGACGCCCTGTAACACCCGTTCTTTTTCTACCCTCCGTTCTCACCATCGACCTCCGTCGAAAGGAAAGCTTTACATCAAAAGGCGTCGATCCAAACAGACGTATCATTAATCAGAGTCGAATGGCAAACATGATCAACGTCCGTGCGTGCCATTACTGCAATTGCACCTGGTATTACCTCAGTGCAAACAGGTACACCGCCTCAACATAAACAGGTGAGGATCCGGCCGATTGAACAGATGAAGACACACTGGTTAATTAAACAGTCGGGAGAAGTAATTGTCTTTAACTGGTGAATGATCAGATGAGAGAGAGAGAGAGAGAGAGAGAGAGAGAGAGAGAGAGAGAGAGAGATGAAGACGCTGATTAAGCAATCGAGCGAAGTAATTGTCTTTAACTGGTGAATTATGAGAGAGAGAGAGAGAGAGAGAGAGAGAGAGAGAGAGAGAGAGAGAGACACTGATTAAACAGTAGAGTGAAGTAAGACACTGATTAAACAGTAAGTGAGTAATTGTCTTTAACTGATAAATGATCGGATGAGAGAGAGAGAGAGAGAGAGAGAGAGAGAGAGAGAGAGAGAGAGAGAGTTTCTTATAGAATAAGTATATTTTTGATAGTACATTCTGCAAACGCCAAAAAGGGTCTTCATCACAGTTTATTACCCAAAACAAGAGAATAATTGAAGTACAATTCTGCCATCTAATCTCAGCAAAATAAGAGAAAGAAAAGTTATGTTTTCATATGAATAATGGTACTGTTATCATTTATAATTATTCTGTAGTTTCCCTTTCCCCACATATGTAAATGAGTTTGACATGAGAAAAAACACATAACAACGACAATGATAAAAAAAAAAAGAAGACTCCAAAATAACGATAAATAAAGAAATAAGCATCAATAAAGAAGAACAGGGACTCTAATTACTGATTATAACCTACCATAACCTAAGTCAACCAAACCCATCTTTACACAAGCATCTTTAAGTAGTAGGGGATCGCCCCCTTTCCTCCCCCCCCCACACAAGTTTACAGTGCCAGTGAGCCCTCCAAATGCTCAGCCAACCAGAGTAAATAAATAAATAATTAAATAAACACATTTTTAAATAACTAAAAAAATTAAATAATTAATAAAATTATGAAAATAATTTAATAAAATAAAATATAAAAATAAACTGATTAATTAACATAGTAATTATTTCGGCATCATCCTATCAATCTACGACACCGAATTCCCATGAAGGAACGCTAGGAGAGGGGGAATAATTTTGAGGGAAAAAATGAGGGGAAAATGAAAAGGAGGAGAGAAGGGGAGGTGGATAATGAGTAGAAGTGACAAAGGGGAAAATAAGTAAAAGCTGCTTTTATGAAAATAGTTGCAGACATAAGGTTACAAGTATATGGCGGAAAAAAGAAGAAGATTTGAGAAGGGAAAAAAGTAGGGAAAAAGGAAAGGGAAAAAGGGGTTACTTTTTAAAGGGAAGTAAAAGGGGTGGAAATCGATTTAAGGGAAGGGGAAGAAAAGGTGAAAAGTGTGAAAACTAAAAAAGTTTGATGGAAAATAAAATTACTCAATATGTAAAGAGGGAATTTGAAAAAAATTTAATAAGGTTACTACACAAGGGGAAGAAATGAGAAGTAATTCAGTATTACGAAATATTAAAGGTACAAAATAACCTGAGAGAGAGAGAGAGAGAGAGAGAGAGAGAGAGAGAGAGAGAGAGAGAGAGAGAGAGAGATTAATATTACTAAATACTACAGCTAAGAGAGAGAGTAATATTACCATATTCTAGAGGAAAAAATAACATGAGTAAAATGGAGAGAGAGAGAGAGAGAAGAGAGAGAGATAACCTGAGTAAAATGGAGGAGAGAGAGAGAGAGAGAGAGAGAGAGAGAGAGAGAGAGAGAGAGAGAGTAATATTACTATATACTAAAGGGAAAAAGTAACCTGAGTAAAATGGAGAGAGAGAGTGAGAGAGAAGTATACTACCATATTCTAAAGGGAAACAAATAACTTCAGTAAAATGAGAGAGAGAGAGAGAGAGAGAGAGAGAGAGAGAGAGAGAGAGAGAGAGAGAATGAATAGACGGGCAGACGTACGAACGGAAAGAAGAGCGCCATCTGAAGCCCCCATCTTAACCTCGCAATAAAAGAAAACGGGAAATTGCTTAGCCCAATCGCGCACGCGAGCAGTTAGCCACCGCCATTCTGCAAGGTGCCTTTTACAGCACCTTTCGTCAATGGCGGCAATCCTATTGTTCGTGTGGTGGGAATCTCTCTCTCTCTCTCTCTCTCTCTCTCTCTCTCTCTCTCTCTCTCTCTCTCTCTCTCTCTCTGTGGCCTTTTGACATTAGGCCACTTTAAACATGTACATAAAAATTAGAGGAGCCACTAGGCTGAAACCTGTGTCAAAATAGTAATTATTTACATGTATAAAGATTCATTATTTACAAATATATAAAAGATTCATCATTTACATACATAAAAAGAGTCATTATTTACATGTATAAAAGATTCATTATTTACATGTATAAAGATTCATTATTTACATATATATAAAAGATTCATCATTTACATACATAAAAGAGTCATTATTTACTTGCACAGAAGAATCATTATTTACATGTATAAAAGATCCATGAAGCTTTCAGCCACGGTCGGTGGTGGCCTGTGTTGTTGGCACCTATAGCGGTGCCAGACGTACAATCATGGGTAACTTTAACCATAAATAAAATAAAAACTACCGAGGCTAGAGGGCTGCAATTTGGTATGTTTGATGATTGGAGGGTGGATGATCGACATACCAATTTGCAGCCCACTAGCCTCAGTAGTTTTTGAGATCCGTGGGCGGACGGGCAGACAAATAGCAATCTCAATAGCTTTCTTTTACAGAAAACTAAAACCCTTCCTAAAAATATTTGAGGCATTTACTGATTATATACACACGATTCCCTCAAGCAAAAGATATAAAGGTGCCATGCCACAAACGGACAAGGATAATCTGCTACGATTTTGGGCATTTAATCTATTCCGATATGACACCGTAATGCCGGCACCGTAATGCCAGCATTACCATGAAATGCCCACCCAGATCATCTAATGTTTCTGCCGATTTCCTAAAAAAAAAAAAAAACAAAAAAACACACACACACACACACACATTAAGAGTAGATTCCAAAATTTCGATACTCGAATTGTTTTCCTATGATAGCAGTCACGAACGTGGTTGTATGAAATGTCCTATTTTTTAAATTATTTCTTGCAATTACGTCTTGTAGTTTTGACCACTCGTGTGATAGCGATTTCATTCCGATAACCGATAATTTCGGTGGTCAGAAATGGCTTTTTTTTAATTAACATTAAAAACAGCGAAATAGTTTTTCATTACCCCCAAAAATATACAGAAATTTCTAATGTTTTCTGCGCTAAAGTCGAACCGACACAAAATTCCAATATACAGTAATTAGCATTACGGTAAAATATGTAAGTTGCAAGCACATAATAATTGCAAAACAATCGAAATTTGAAAGCCATAAATACCGATTACCATATTAAATGTTGTAAAAAAAAAAAGTATAGTGCTAAATCGAAATATAATACCATATTTTTCTACAACAAACTTAAGATCTACGGAAATAAAAGTGACTATAATTATCTTCTCTTTTTAACGACTACTAAAACAAGTAAAAAATGTGGCATCAATCGAGTTTCTGTACAGCGCATAATCAGGAGCCACCGAAAATAGATTATCTCGCGGTCTCGGTATTGCTGTATGAACCGCGGCCCATGAAACTCTCAGCCGGCCGTGGTGGCCTATGTTTCACTTTGCCGGAAACAAAGATTATAGTGCAACAACCAATAAAATAAAAACTACTGAGGCTAGAGGCTGCAATTCGGTATGTTTGATGTTTTAGAGGGTGGATGATCAACATACCAATTTGCAGCCCTCCAGCCTCAGCAACAAGACCTGAGCGGACAGAAAAGTGCGGACAGATAAAAGTGCGGACAGAAAAGTGCGGACAAGAATTAGCGCGGACGGACGAACAAAGCCGTCACAATAGTTTTCTTTTACAGAAAACTGAAAAATTCACGAGATCAAACCACTGTCAATAACGTTATTACGGAACACGCACACACACAAACTGTCCATCACTAATCGTCTAACGTCTAACAAAGCCAAAATATAATCGAGATGAATGATGGCGGACGTGCGTAGGCGGAGCCATCCATCTTCATAATTTTGACAGGAGGAAGACAACGAATGAGAGTTCGAGTGGAGAGGGGAGGGAGGAGGGGGGAGGAGGGAGGGAGGGAGGAAGAAGGAGGGAGTTGGATAGAAATTAAGAGAAGAAGAAGTCATAAGGAAGTGGGAGAGATCAGCAGAAAGAGAAGCAGGAGGAAGAGATAGGAACACGTGAGGGAAGGGGAAGGGTTAAGAACAACGGAAATGGGAGATGAAAAAAATGGAGGACCTGAAGACGAAGAGGAAGTCAAGAAAAAGTGCAAAGAGGAGGAGGAGGAGGAGGAGGAGGGAGGAGGAGGAGGAGGAGGGAGGAGGAGGAGGAGGAGGAAGACAACAACTAATACGAGTTCGAATGGAGAAGGGGAGGGGAGGGGAGGAGGAGGGGAAAGGAGGGAGAAGGGCAGGAGTAGGAAGGGGTAAGGAAGTAGAAGAGATGAAGAGAAAGAGAAAGAGGAAGTGGGAACAGGTGAAAGGAAGAGAAAGGTTTAAGAACAAGAAGAAGAGAAAGCAAAGAAAGATGGAGGAGGAGGAGGAGCAGGAGGAATCATGGAAGAACAAGATCAAGATCAGAGAGAGAGAGAGAGAGAGAGAGAGAGAGAGAGGAGAGAGGGAGCTAAGTTAAGACAGTACAGGCTCACTGAACTCTCAAATCTCATTAATAATTCAGGGTGTCTCCGTATTAGCCCGGGCAGCAGGCTGGCATTTCTCAAAGGAAAGATTAATTGCGGCGACCCCTGACGTCCCTGGGAGGTCCTCCCGAATTCACTTTGCAAGCCAATTGAGGCCGGAGGAAGTGAGGTACCTAGGCAGCCCGACAACAATGGATTCATTTGATTACTTATTATTATTACCAAAGGCTGGATGTTATGGTATATATGGGACGAAGACTAGAAGGCCAATCAGCCAATGCTGGTTTGGGTACGTGAGGTTACTCATGGAACTATAAAATATTAAAGATAAATTTCTTAGGGTCCTAAAATATTAAAGATAAATTTTAGGATCTATAAAATATTAAAGATAAATTTCTTAGGATCTATAAAATATTAAAGATAAATTTCTTAGTGTCTATAAAATATTAAAGATAAATTTCTTAGGATCAATAAAATATTAAAAATAACTTTTTTGAACACATTTCACACCTATACATTCTCACACTAGAAATATTCCACTGAAATGCTGAAATACAATCCTAAACATCAACCTTTTTTTGACTTGATAGAGTAAAAATAATTATTGACGTCTGACGTCTCACTTGTTTGAAGAATGATTGACTGACTGATTAATTTGCATGAACTTGCACAAAAAAAATCATCAAAATCCTTACAAAAATGAAAATTCATTGTATCCAGACCAATCCACAAGACCTGTCTTTCATGGTAAAGAGGTCCTCCCAATACAACAACCAACTAACACTTTGATTTTGGTTTAAAAATAAATAAATAGATAGTAAAATAAAAAATAAGTATATATAATAAATAAAATATATAGATAAATAGATAAATAAATAAATAATAAATATATAATAAATAAATAAAGTACAATAATCTGCTTCACTCCTACTCTGCCCTAGATCTCAGCTGCAAAGGGTAACCCACCCCTTCCCCCTACTTCCTCTCCTCTCCTGCCCCATCCCCCTTCCAAAATATATAAACACCCTAAAGTTGAAGTCAGAATGTCCAGGAGGCAGGGGGAGTGTGTTAACCCTAAAACACCCCCGCCTTCCCAGAACCTCTTCCGTTCAGAAAAAAATTAAATACCCTAAAGTTGAAGTCAGGATGCCAGTGACGGAGGGGGAGGGGACAGTGCCATCCATCAGTGCCTGGCACCAACCACCAGCACCAGTGCCACCCCCAACAATGCCACCACCAATAGTGATACCAGTGCCACCACCAACAGTGACACCATCAAGAGTGACACCAGTGCCACCACCAAGTGACACCAGTGCCACCACCAACAGTGCACCACCAATAGTGACAACAGTGCCACCACCAAGAGTGACATCAGTGCCACCACCAACAGTGCACCACCAATAGTGACATCAGCGCCACCACCAACAGTGACACCAGCGCCACCACCAACAGTGACACCAGTACCACCACCAACACTGACACCAGTGCCACCACCAATAGTGACACCAGTACCACCACCAACAGTGACACCAGTGCCACTCCAAACAGTGCCACAACCAAGAGTGCCACCACAATAGTGACGCCAGTGTCATCCCCAACAGTGCCACTACCAAGAGTACCACCACCAACAGTGACGCCACCACCAACAGTGCCACCAGTGCCAGAACCAACAGTGCCACTGCCAACCACCGTGTTATGGGGGTTTTATCTCTTTCGAGCAGAAGTTCCTCTCACCGAATCTGAAGGTTTTCCAGAGCCGGAGGCTAAAAATGTCCCAAAATTTTGTTATCTGCTGCCCGCGCTGGAAAACTGCACTCCATAAATAATTTTCGCTCTCCGTCGAGACCGACTTTTCAGAAAGAGTGAATATATAAATTCGCGTAAAATGCTAGCTGTGAGATTTTGGTAGTATTGGAGTGATGTGGATGACTGGGGCTTGATAATGTTTCTATGTAGTGCTGGCCATGATGTTGTTTTTATTATTATTATTATTATTATTATTATTATTATTATTATTATTATTATTATTAACTTGACCGCTGTTGATAAAAGCATGCCTCTAATATGGCTGATCGGAAAGATACGGGTTTATCAAAATCTATATTTTTGAAATTTTCTTATATAATCTTTTACAAGTGACCGGAAAAGCATTTTTACACATACGCACACACATACATTGTATATGTTTATACGTATTTATATAAATATATAAATATATATGTGTGTATATATACATATATAATATATATATGTATATATACATATATGTACTGTATATATATGTATTTATATACACACAAAAATCTGATAAACTATGAGCAAAGCACTTCACAATATTTCAAAATAAACAGACTTTTAACAGATATCGAAATAAAAATTCACAAAAAATAATATCCACAATACTCGGTCAACAATTCGCAAAACATTCCACCGTCATCAATTTGCCGAATATCCTGCCATCAATTTACCGAGAATATCCACTCAACAATTTGAAGAATAGTTCATCAATATTCGCCAAATATGACTTCACCACTCTGCAGAAAAGGGCGTCAGCAGTTTACAAAATATTCATCCTTCAATTTCCAGAATATTCTATCTTTCAATCCGCACGCGAGCTGTTACATCAATTAGCAAGACATTCCATCATACTCCATCATCAATTTGCAGAATATTTCATCATCAATCTGCGGCGCTGTGTTCCCCTATCAAATCAGTCAATTTGCATGCGAGAGAGAGAGAGAGAGAGAGAGAGAGAGAGAGAGAGAGAGACAACACAGTTCGTTCAGGTTGCCCCAGGTCCCTCAGTGTGAGGCACCTTTGATGTCTACCAGAGAGAGAGAGAGAGAGAGAGAGAAAGCTAGAATTTCAAACTGCTCTCAGAATTGAAATGTATATAAGACAGACATCTACAGGGCCATTCCTTTCACAATCACAGGACAGATTTAAGTTTATGATTCTCCCCTCCCCCACCAGTGAAATTTATTACTAGGCTCAATGATTTATGTACTCAACGCCAGGGATTTATTCTCTCGGCCCGAAAGACACTGTCATATATTTGCATTAAGAAGCTGAGTTTCCTCTCGGCGAATGGAGAGATCAGGAGTGATATAAATCATCTTAAGAGGTATTTTTTTATACTTTGGATTCAAGTTAAGGAAGCAATTTTTCACCTGATTGTGTCATCATAGGAGGCTGGTTCTGCATTTTTTTTTTGAAGGTGTGATGTGTCACGTCTGACGTTCTCTCTCTCTCTCTCTCTCAAAATGTTTCTGCCCAACAATGTTACAAAATTCATATCTCTGCTAACAATACATTCTGTGAGAAATCTCTCTCTCTCTCTCTCTCTCTCTCTCTCTCTCTCTCTCTCTCAAAATTCTCTCTCGTTCTGTGATCTCTCTCTCTCTCTCTCTACTCTCAAATATTTCAGTCCCCACAATGTTACAAAATTCATATCTTTGAAAAACATAACGTTCTTGATCTCTCTCTCTCTCTCTCTCTCTCTCTCTCTCTCTCTCTCTCTCTCAAAATGTTTCTCTCTCACAGTGTTACAAAACATCTCTATCTACAATAAAATCAGCGATAAATCTCATCTTAATTTCTCTCTCTCTCTCTCTCTCTCTCTCTCTCAAAATGTTTCTCATCGATTCGGCAATTTATCTCTCACAAGTGTTACAAAACTCTCTCTCTCTCTCTCTCTCTCTCTCTTCCCTCTCTGTCTCTCTCTCTCTCTCTCTCTCTCTCTCTCAGAAATCTCTATCTACAATAAAATCAGCGAGTAAATCTCATCTTAATCTTCTCTCTCTCTCTCTCTCTGTCTGTCTCTCTCTCTCTCTCTCTCTCTGTGAGTTACAGCCTTCTCCAAAATGGTTTTAATCTACCTTACATTGTTACACCATCGATTCGGCAATTTATCTTTCTCCTTGTGCAAAACAATCGACGCTACTATCTCAATTAATCTCTCTCTCTCTCTCTCTCTCTCTCTCTCTCTTCTCTCTCTCTGATTCAATTCCCATACACAGCACCCCGAGGGAACAAGCACAGCAAACGCTGCTATCATACCCCGCTTCCACAGCATTTTTTTTTAAAGAGCCCTGGCAGGGGGAACACCGACCCCGCCTCTTTCCCCTGGAGGAGGGGAGATGGAAATTTAGAATCCCCACTTCCCAACGGAATAATAGGAACTCTCTGGTGCATTCCCACGTCATGACATCACATACCTCAGCCATGTTGAAACCCAGATGGATTCGAATTTCGGAGAACAATGATGCCTCTAATCTTAATGGGACTGAGTTTAATTCTTTTTTTGTGGACTGTTACTTTATCTTAATTATAAATTTGTTTTTATTCTTTCTATTCCTGATGACATGAAAAAGCCCTGCCTTAACGAGATTCAAACGTGATGAAAGTTATTATACATCTAGATAAAAAAATGAAGCAGAAGTTTTAATTGTTTTATCATCATTCAAATGGGATGGAAGTCATTATTCATCTAGATAAAAAATTAAGTTTAATTGTTTTATCATCCTATCTTGATGAGATTGAAATGCGATAGATTACTTTTTCAATCAGGTAAAAAAAATGCAGTTTTAATTGTGTTGTTTATCAGGAACATGATTTAAATTACTACACAGCAAATAAATATCAGCTGGAGAAATAATTATCTACCGGCTTTCAGTGCAAGATTAATTATTAATAATTACCGAGTATTTATCATATATCAATAATCTATTATATATCTGCTATAATTATATAGACCATATTACTGGATATTTATTATAAACCAAACACCATAACTTGGTTTACAAGATTCAAAATATCTACTTCAAACCAGGCTCACCTTATGATAATTTTGGAAGGTAATGAATTAATAAATATAATAAATGTAAAAAATAAATAAATATAGATATATATGTAATATATACACATAAATATGAATAAATATATGTACATATTTTCTATATATATACAAATAAATATATTTAATATATAAATATATATATACATATATATATATATATATATATATATATATATATTATATATATATATATATATATAAATAAATATATATAAATATATATATATATATATATATATATTTATATATGTAAATATAAATATATATAAATATATAACACAGACTCACATATACATATACAGTATATATTTATTTTATATATAAATATATATAGACAAATAAATAACCACACACATAAAAACATAAATAAACAAATAAACAAACAAGTTAAAAAAACAAGCAAGAATAAAAACGCAAACATGCAATAATTGACTTCCACGCCACTCGAGGACGTAGGTGTCTCGTCCTTCCTATTCAAGAGCGTAATCGTCCGTTTGACAATCTTCTTCTTGAAGGCTAAACGCATTACGGCGCTCTTACCGCTTCGCTTTTGTCAACCGTCAATTTGGAGCAAAGTCAGTGTGAGGATGGAGGAGGAGGAGGAGGAGGAGGAGGAGGAGGAGGAGGAGGAGGAGGAGGGAGGAGGAGGAGGAGGAGGAGGAGGAGGAGGAGGAGGAGGAGGAGGGCATTTTCCCCAAATTGGGTTTTAGTGTTCGCCAGAAAGCAAGCTTCTGATAACTAGAAGTAAACCTCGGTTCAGAAAATAGCGATTGACTTAGAGCGATGTGTTGTTGAAAATAGCGATGTGGCCACTTAATAAATAAATATTACCTCTGTCAATTAATTATACAATTATCTACAAAACAATGGTCATAAGGTTAACGAGGAGTTTTGTGGAGAAATGAACAACTTATACAAAATATAAAGAATTGTATCACGACAACAATCAGGATATGAACTTAGAAGCTGAAGTTTGAATAGAAACATAAATAAAAAACTTATAATTACTTTGGATACAGTGACAGACAAGCAAGCAAGCTGACAATTATATCTTCCTAAACCAACAACCCAAAATCTTACATATTATCACCCTGGGACTTTTTTTACAGGTACTAGGTCAGTCAGCACTCAGGACAATTTTTCCTTGAAACCATGCAATAGCAATCTGAGATATCTACTAGACAAACAAGCAAAGCCTCTCACTCTAAGGGATTATTTTACAGGTATTACTTCAGTCCGCACTCTAAGATTTCTCCCTTAAAATGAATCGACAGTGATTTCAGACAAACAAATATACAATAAAAAAACGGAAGAATAATTTTCGAGATCCAGTGTACAAACAGCGACACAGACAGACATATACTGCGTCCATCTCTGTTAGGAGGGGGAGGAGGAGGGTTAATAAAATAAAAAGACAGAAACCTCATTAAACCGTCGAAGAGTGAAAACGACCGTGATAAAAACCGCGCCAGAATGGAAACAAAGAGTCATGGGTTGACCTCGGGCTGGGAGACGTGAAGTAACAACTCTGGCAGTTTACATTAATGGCCCTAATTCCTGCGACGCCCAAAATGAAGCTGCTCGCTTTTGCATAGTAGGTGTCGATAAAGATTATGTTAAAAAATATTAGGCGATAAAAATATTTCTTATGTAATCTTTTCATTGAGTCGATGTCTCTCTCCTCGTGACAAAATAATATTTTAGACATCAATAGAAAGTTTATATTGTATTTTAAAAAATAATTCCTGCTCGCTTTTGCATAGTTGGTGTCTTATAAAGATTATGTCAATATCAGTTGATAAAAAAATATCGCTTACATAATCTTTTCACTGAGTTGGTATTTCTCGTGACAAATGTTGATTTCAAATATTTTTGAAATCAATAAAAAGTTAATATTGTAGGACAAAAATATTTTTCACTTATATAATATTTTCATAGAGCGGATGTATCTACAAGTGACATATATTTCTGACATCAATAGAAAGCTTATATTACATTACAAAAAAAAAATCTCATAACCTTTTCATTGAGTCGATTATTATTTTGAAAAAATGATCTCTCATTTAATCTTCGATTATTTTTGACATCAATAGAAAATTTGATCACATTACAAAAAACATTATCATAATATTTTCAAGTCGATTGTTATTTGAAAAAAAAAAAAATTATCTCTTATATAATCTTTTCACTAAGTTGGTTTCTCTCCTCGTAACAAAATATTTTTGACATCAATAGAGAATTTAGATCTCATTACAAAAAAATTATCTCAATATTTTCATTGAGTTGATTATTATTTAACAAAAAACAATTATCTCTTATATAATCTTTTCATTAAGCCGATGTCTTTCCTCGTGACAAATATTTTTGATATCAATAAAAAAATCAATATTTTATTTAAAAAAATAATCTAATATAATATTTCCACTGAGTCAATATATCTCTCCATGTGACAAACAATTTTTAAATCAATAAAAAGTTACAGATTTAAAAAGTAACGCCCATAAAAAAGGACGTATTTATAACAGAAATTCTTTTACAACCTGACGTTAACATCAACAGGGAATACATTAATATCATTTAACATTTTGAAAACTGAATCTACTGAAGTTTTGTAATTTGGAACATTTCAGCTCAGCAGACCCATCTTTTAAACAACTTTAATAACATGTACTGAATTTCTTGTGCACCAATTTCGTTAAGTCACCGAAAACTGTTCTTATATTTAGATTTCGATCAGATCTTCAACAAATCAGCCACCACACAGGAATTGGTTAATATATATGATTTACTCACAAATGTCACGTTCCTTCTCATCAGCACGCCAAAGAATTCTTAATTGCCACACTTACCTGAAATTGAAAAAAGAAAACAAGAATTAGTTAAGTCAATTACAATATGATTTAGAAAACATCTTACAAAGATATTAATTCAACTGCAAATTAAATACAACATGACGGTATATATATATATACACACATATATATATATATATATATATATATATATATATATATATATATAATAATATATATATTATATATTTATATATATAGATATACATATATATACACATACACATATACACACGCACTTGCAATCACCAAGCCAACAGAATATTAACAACACGTGAACGAACATACCCCAGAGAATTGTCGGAGAAAACGACGTAATCTCCTTCGCCAAAGACCCAAAAGCCGGAGAAGGACTCATGAGGACCCATATGCAAAGGGGCGTGAACCCGATTACGAGCAGAGATTAGACATGTAGCGCCAGCAGGAATCTTTTACCTTGGAACCTTTCTAATGGCGACAGGGATGTTAATAGTACCATGTGTACCGTTTCCATGGCATGCTCTCTCTCTCTCTCTCTCTCTCTCTCTCTCTCTCTCTCTCTCTCTCTCTCTCTCTCTCTCTCTCTCTCTGTCTCTCTATATATATATATATATATATATATATATATATCCTATATATATATCTCTATATATATAATATAATATTACATTATTTTTACTTTTTATCCATATTATCAGTTTCTCATAGTATCAGCCTACGACACAATTTCATTCCCTTTATTCCATTCCCTCCATCCTCAATAACGCTCACCGTCGTATGTATTAATTTTCCCTATCTCCTCCTCCTCCTCCTTCTCCTCTCTCATTATTCCTTCTCCTCCTCCCAGCGGTATCATATCCTCCTTCCCACCGCTTCCTCAACCCGAAGATTCCTTCCGGTTGATTACATAAAATCTATTTAATAACAGACCGACTTTTATTTCTTTCCCAATGACGCAACTTCACACATTCGTAATTTCAACTGAGATAAACTTTATGTGACGTATCTTCCCTGAAAGACAGCTCTTCCCATTCATGAGGCAGCCGCAACATATTTCCCAAGGGGAAGGTGGGGACAAATATAATACATACGTGGAGTGAATTCCAGTATCAAAACAAGACAAACACTTTTGACCCTTTTGACTAGTGAGGTTAATTCAATTTAAAACCAAGTATCAACGCCTGCATTTCTTTAATGATTAAAAAAACAATTATATATATATATATATATATATATATATATATATATACTATATATATAAAATTATCCCTCAGGATTTCGGGAAGTGCCACCCTTGCCTGCCCCCTAACTTACAAGCGCCATGTTCCCATTTCATCATTTCTCGTTGTGATATGCTTCCCTTTTGTAAATATTCTTCCTTCTTTAGGAAAATATTCTTCCCTGTTTCTCTTAGTTATCAAAAACTTTTAAAATCCCTTTTCTGTAGTTTATATTTTTAATCTTGTAATATAAATATTTTACTTGTGACGTATTTTCTGAAAGACAATCTTCCCATTTCACTGCTTCTCGTTGTATTATGAATTGAATTGAATTGAATATAGAATTTAGGCCAAAGGCCAATTACTGAGACCTATGAGGTCAATCAGCTTTGAAACAGAGTGACAGTAGAAGGTTTGGCAGGTGTAACAGGAGGAAAACACTCAAAGCAGTTTGCTATGAATCGGTGTCAGCAGAGGTTGGGAAAGTTAGAATGAAGAAGAGAATATGAAAGGAGGGACAGTAAAAGGAACGAAAGGGTTGCAACAAGGGCCTAAGGAAGGCCCTCTGCAAAGAACCTAAAGTAATTCCCTTTCACACATAATCTTCCTTCTCTGGAAGATAGTAATCTTCTCTATTTTTTTTTTATATAGTTATCAAAATCTCCGTAATCCCTCCTCCCGCCGTTAATATTCAACCTCATAACTTAAGATATTCTCTTCTTCGATATCTCTCTATCTTACCTGAGAGACTATCTCCCCTTTCATCTCTTCTCATCCTTTCTCCACCTATTAGTTCTTCCCTCTTCTTCCTGTCGGGGTTCTCTCTTCCACCGTATACCGTTCTCGATCCTCCTCTAATATTAAAATTAAAATCTTCCCCCTTTCAATTCTGGCCTCCCCTTCTGGCGAGGAATTCAATATACTGCCGGGAATAATCTTGAGAGAGAGAGAGAGAGAGAGAGAGAGAGAGAGAGAGAGAGAGAGAGGAACTTGATAAAAGAAGTTTGCTCAACATATTTATATAGCTAACAAGTTATGTGCTTGCTGAATTTACAGAGAGAGAGAGAGAGAGAGAGAGAGAGAAGAGAGAGAGAGAATCAATAAAATGATTGTGACTTATTCATAGCTAACAAGTTAGTGCCTACAGTTTACGAAGAGAGAGAGAGAGAGAGAGAGAGAGAGAGAGAGAGAGAGAGAGAGAGACCCAATACAAGATTGCTCAACATATTATACAGTTAACAAGTTATGTGCTTCCTGAATTTACACAATATACATATACAACCCTCCACCTTTAGCCTTCACAGAGAGAGAGAGAGAGAGAGAGAGAGAGAGAGGAACCCAATGAGATCGCTCAACATTTACAGCTAACCAGTTAAAAAGTAATATGCTTCCTAAATTTACAAAATACAAATACCTCCTCCCCCTCCCCCTACCTACTTAACACCCCCTCCCCCTCCCATCTCCTCCCCCCACCCCCAACATACCCTCTCCATGTTCTTCACTTAATAATACAACTCGTATCGTAGCTGTACCGTAATTTCATTTCCGGTGACGGATCGTCTTAATGTGGGAACGCTCGGCGAAAAGGTATAGGCGTGACGACGACCTGTCATTACAATTCAATTCCCTAAGTCTGTCTGACTGTCTGCTTGCTTGCCTGCCTGTCCATCTGCTTGTGTGGCTGCCCGCCTGTCTGCTTGACTGTCTGCCTGCTTGACTCCTTGTCTGTCAACTTGTCTGTCTGCTTTATTACCTGTCTGTCAGTCCAACTGTCTGTCAGGAATTCATCTTTTAGTCTGCCTGAACAGAGAGTTCAAATGTATATATGTACACAAATATATACATGTATATGTATGTATCACACCTTCGACTTCTTCTTTTTCACGATCACTGAACCAATTTCAACCAAATCACAAAAAAATAATTGGATGAAGTAAATATCAATCAATTCAAAATCAGGGCCTGGATGAGAACATTAGCATTACAGAAGACACAATAGGCATTCTCTCTCTCTCTCTCTCTCTCTCTCTCTCTCTCTCTCTCTCTCTCTCTCTTCTCTCTCTCATGGTAAACCTACCATTCTCAGGAAACTCTTCGCAAAGTACTTTCTTATCGTCAAAATTTGCTTTCACTTGCACTGCAATGACAGAACTACTGAGACATTTAACTCCTGGTGGATAAATCAGTTTCATTGTATAATTCCTTAAGTAGTTTAACTGAGACTCAGTTACGAAATATATTCTCAAAAGCTTTTCTTGAACTGAAGTACGTTTAACAATGCTGAAAAGGAGACGGGATCAGCAGTGGTCACAGTTACGAGAGAGAGAGAGAGAGAGAGAGAGAGAGAGACAAAAAAATTTTTTTAACTGAGACATGACTATGAATATAAAATGATATGTGATTAGAGTGATCAAAAGTTATGAGTTATTAATGGGCGAAGTTAAAAATGTAAATAATACTGTATGTGAACAGCAATGAACAAAGTTACGAGAGAGAGAGAGAGAGAGAGAGAGAGACAATGAAGTATTACCTGGCCAAGCAAGAATGTTCTCACACTCACAGTGTCTTTAAATAGAGCTTATATCATCATTACGAGAGAGAGAAAAAACAACTGTGCTTGCCAAAGCAACTTTGTTTATTAGCAGTCTCACTCATGAGTTTTTTGAGGTACCTTAAGGTACATACATTACATACATATGTACATACATACATATACAAATGAAATAAACAATTAATTGATTAGTTGACAAACAGTTTAATATCTTCTTTATACACCACGTAAGCACAGCTTTTCAAAATCAGCTGCAAAAAAATGCAAATATTAAAAAATTGTATTACATTTAGGTTCCCACGTAATTTTGTTATTTCAAAAGCCGAATTTTAATCAATTTAATTTACATAGATCAACAACATGATGTTCTTAATATTTCTGGTCAAAATATATTTATTACAGACAGTATATAATCATTACATAAACGTAGGCATATATATATATATATATATATATATATATATATATATATATATATATATACACATACACACATACATATAATTATATATATACTGTATATATATATATATATATATATATATATATATATATATATATATATATATATATATATATATATGTAAATATATGTGTGTATAACATGCCATATCACACACATATTCATCAACAGAACTACACAGTTATGATAAAAGAAAATAATATCGACTACAGGTGACAGAACACAATGAATACCTCCGCTCACCCAAAAATCAAGAAAATGCCCCACCTGGATCACTTAAGAAGGGGGGGGGGGAAGCCTTAATTTACAAAGGCCAAATTGAACAGGTATCACATCTCCGACAAGGGGCGATACGCACCTCACGTGCAACGCCGTACAAAGAGCACGGAATCGTACCTTTAGAGAGACATGACGACCACACAAAGGATATGCTAATTGGGACGGCCCATAGACTAACGCCTCCTTACCCATATGAGGCTAAATGCGCTGGGAAGGAAAATGGAAAAAAAATGAAAAAAGAAATAAAATCAATTTGATCTTCGTAGTGATATGTCACATTTTGTGAGGGGAACAGTTTCTTTCTCTCTCTCTCTCTCTCTCTCTCTCTCTTTTAAAAATAACAAAAGTACATGTAAATATAACCCTAAACTGCATCCTGAAACCCCGAGCGCTCTCTCTCTCTCTCTCTAAAAAAAAAGTACATGTAAATATAACCTTAAACCTCATCCTGAAACCGCGAGCTCTCTCTCTCTCTCTCTCTCTCTCTCTCAAAAAGCAAAAAAGTACATCTAAATACAACCTTATCTTCACTCTAAAACCCCTCTCTCTCTCTCTCTCTCTCTCTCTCTCTCTCTCCCCAAACGCATTGCGATGACGCAATCAATACCAGATGAGGTCACGAATATCATTCTTGTGGGTAAGAGAAGGCAAACTTTACCTTACGGATGACCTTCCGAAATGAAGAACCAGGGAAATGTCGAATGCCTTCAGGAGAAGGGGGCAGATGCCTTCAGGGAAGGGGGGGAGGAGGGGGCTATCAGAATGGGAAAAAAAGGGGGGGGGGATTAAATGCGTTTACGGGAGGCAACAGACAACCTCCTTGAGGGACAACTCTTGAGGAATTTTAGAACTGGGCAGATGCCTTTAGGGGAAGGGAAGGGGCGTTATCACCATGGAATGAAGGGAGGATTTCACCATGGGAAGGGGAGTTATCACCATGGAATGAAGGGGGATTTCACCATGGAAAAAGGGGGGGCGATTAAATGCTTTAAGGAAGGCAACAAGCAACCTCCCTGCGGAACACCTCTCAGGGAGGATTATGAAACACCTTTAAAATTGAGGTAGGGATACGTCGAGTGGGAAGAACAAGTGACAAGTAGAAAATAAAGACGCCTGTATGAAGGAAACGTCTGTAAATGAGGGGCAGGAACTCCTCCAAGTGAGGAAAGACATCCCACAAGGGATGGTTGGGGGGGGGGAACGCCCCTGGGAAAAAAAAAGAGAAACAATAAAATACATCCTATGGGAAGAAACCGCCAACTCATTAAATATATCACATCAACCTTGGTACTCCGTCAAGTCTATCATCCATTTAACTCAACCGCACTGACACTTCGCGGACTCTTCGTATAACAAACAAACAAACGACACTTGATAAGCGACACATAATAAACGACAATTTTACGTGACGACAGTTGGTGACGACGCGAAGCCCCATTCTGGTAGAGAGTCAAAACAGCCGCTGGCGACTTTGAAAACCTTCCTCCGATATAAGTCTTTCCATAAAGATGATCAGATTACACTTTTTTTTTTTTTCCATTGCCTTTCGAATGGAAGAGAGATTGGATTTCTGAATGCCAAGGATACGTTTCGATGTGTCAGATATAAATTATATTTTCTATCTCCTAGAGAAAATTAGGGAAGAAGGTTCCTTTGTAGGAATGTTTTTTTTATACGATTTCAAACGTTTTACGACAATTTTTATGATCACGATGTCAAATATGGTAATATGGAGAGAGGATCTTGAAAAAGTCTTCACTTTATAAAAAAACTTCTAAATCATAGATTTTAAAAAATACTTCCAAATGTAATCCGGTACACTCTCATGAAATACATACTTAGATATATACACATGTATATGTTATATATATATATATATATATATATATATATATATATATATATATATATATATATATATATATATATATATATAATATATACAGTATATAATATACACACACACATATATATATAGTATATATATATAGTATATATATATATATATATATATATATATATATATATATATATATATATATATATATATATATATATATATATCTGACTATACTTTCCATCATAAAAGGAATGACTCTAACAGGCGTTAACCTCCAAATCTAAGCAAATCTTTTGGGATGCGACTGCAAGCCTCTAGCTGTTCTCCGCCCAAGTTGCAACGCAAACAATCGACTAAATACCACGTACATATATTATCCACTGCTTGTGTAAAACAAGAACAAGAACGGCCCTAACACGTTTCTCCCACCTGGGATCGATCTCCGTAATCTAATACTCTAAAAAAAAAAAAAAAAAAAAAGAGTTGAGCAACATTAACCAGACGAGAAGAACGGCTAAGAACGACGTGATTGGTCCAAAGCGAATTCCTCCAGCCAATGGGAATCCGAGTTGAAGCATCACCGACCCTCTTTGTGCCACGGTCCCTTATATGACGTCACTGGACTGGATAATAGAGAATAATAGAGGAGGTTGATGGATAGGATGCATGAGTAGAGCGAGTCTTCCACTGGAGTCATCTGGGCCAGGGTTAATTTTGATTGAATTCCCCGAAATAAACCCGGGTTCATTGGTGGTCCCATCGTAGCGTGATGCAAAGCTTAGCACCATTTTCTTTTGGGGGGGGATACATTGCTAGCAACAATTTGGAGTGAAGCAATGTCAGAAATATTTAAGAAAAATTAAACGCCACAGCCATTCAATATTATGAATAACAGGCACTTGATAGCAACGAATTTAAGTGAAGCAATGCCAGCAATACTTATAAGAAATAAAAAGCTAAAGCTATTCATTATTATAAGTAACAATGGTACTTGCTAAGATCAAATTTGAGTGATATAATGTCAGAATTATTTCTGAGAAATTATTATTAATAATAATGGCTGTGTTATAAATAACACAGCCATATATATATATATATATATATATATATATATATATATATATATATATATATATATATATATATATATATATATATATATATATATATATATATATATATATAGATTAATGGCTGTGTTATTTATATATAATATATATATATATATATATATATATATATATATATATATATATATATATATATATATATATATGTGTGTGTGTGTGTGTGTGTGTGTGTGTGTGTCCTGTTATGACTGACTCTAAGCCATAAAAACATAAAACAAAATAAAAAAAGGAAAAGTCCCTCGATAAATAAAGCAATATTCAGGTCATGAAAAACTTAGTGCCATTAAGCCGTATTGCCATTAATCATAATAAATAGCAAAGCTATTATTATCTAAATGGCCTAAGCCAGAAAAACATATAATAAATAGCAAAGCTATTACTATCTAAATGGCCTAAGCCAGAAAAACATAATCAAAATAAAAGGGCAAAAGTCCATCTATAAATATATGTTACTAAATATAGTTTTGGCAGTTTCAACTCCATTTCCCTTCACAGCTCTTCTCGGTTCATATCCCAAACTCAAAGGCATTAAGAGCTGTGATGGGCGACAGTAATTCCTGTCCAAAACAGGTTTCCCGTTGCACGTCTTCCCAGTTAGTGAGAGAGAGAGCGAGAGAGAGAGAGAAACTTGTTTTCTACAACACATTTTAATCGCATGAAGAGAAAAGGAACCTATATTATATTTGGGGAATATCATTTCATGAGAGAGAGAGAGAGAGAGAGAGAGAGAGAGAGAGAGAGAGAGAGCAATCTTCGAGAAGTCTGAAAAGGAGAAATACTGGTACGTCAACCGTCAGAGTCATTACGAAGTAGTCCATCAAAGGCAAAAAAAAAAAAAAAAAAAAAATAGTTACCAAGTTTTTAGACAACTTAATCGTCCAAGTATAAACTTATAATTTGCAGCTTAGGGGGAACTTTCCGGTCGGGTGGTGGCACCTATGACGGGGGAGGGGGAGGGGGGGAGGGGGGTGTTCATATTTGGTGCCTTGGGGTACTGTTTATATATAGATATATATACATACATACATACAATCAAGGACAGTAAGTCGAAAGGCCTTAACCACTCGATTGTTTTACTTTCCTTCGTGACATTGTATATATTTATATATTCATCACGTTCCATATTTTCGTGATTCAGTTATACATACATACATACATATATATACATACACATTATTTTATATATATATATATATATATATATATATATATATATATATATATATATATATACATACATAACATTCAATAAATTACATTTTATTACTTATCCACAAATAAGTTCTCTAGATATACAGGCAACAAAAAGTATAAATAGCTGGCATGGTTGAATATATATCATATATATGGTCGATAGGTTCTCGAGATTATTCTGTATTTTCACGACAGTCGGGAGAAATCAAATAAAAATTAATTAATTTACACCATGAAATAGAGTACAGAAATACTGTAGGGAAACAAACAATGTTTTCCCAGCGAGATGCATTTTACATTAACGGGGAGAGAGAGAGAGAGAGAGAGAGAGAGAGAGAGAGAGAGAGAGAGAGACAGAGAGAGAGAGAGAGAGAGAGAGAGTCAATCTCAAGCAAAACCGGAAGAGTGACTGTGAGAGAGACCAGAGAGAGAGAGAGAGAGAGAGAGAGAGAGAGAGAGAGAGAGAGAGTCAATCTAAAGCAACACCGGAAGAGTGACTGTGAGAGAGAGAGAGAGAGAGAGAGAGAGAGAGAGAGAGAGAGAGAGAGAGAGGAAGGAAAGAAACGGCAGGATTACCATCGCCGGAGTTACAATCAAAAGTCTCTCCTCCGGAGTTAATGGCGAGATTACCCCCACTCATTAACACTCTTAATGGCCGTTGATTACACTACAGTCATTACCGCTCCCGAACGCTTTCTCTCTCCCTAAATTCTCAACGCTCGGAAATTACCTGGCGAGCGTCTCGTATCGTGAAAAATGAAACACACCGATTCTCGTGTAATCTGAAAAGTTGAATGCAGTGAGAATCTTGTAACTTGAAAAATTAAATACAGTGAGTCTACTGTAACTTGAAAAATGAAATGCAGTTAGATTTTGTAACTTGATAAATGAGATACGGGAAGGGTCTTGTAACTTGGAAAAGAATTACAGGAAGGGTCTTGTAACTTGGAAAAGAATGACAGGAAGTCTCATGTAACTTGAAAAATGAAATGCGGTGTCTTGTGACCTGAAAAATGAAATGAAGTGAGTCTTGTAACTTGAAAAATTAAATGCAGCGAGTCTTGTATTACTTGAAAAATTAAATACAGTGAGTCTTGTAACTTGAAATATAAAATGCAGCAAGTCTCACGTAACCTGAAAAATGAGATACAGTCAGTGAGTCTTGTAACTTGAAAAATGAAATACAGTGAGTCTTGTAATTTGAAAAATGAAATACAGTGAGTCTTGTAACTTGAAAAATGAAATACAGTGAGTCTTGTAACTTGAAAAATTAAATAAAACTTGAAAATGAAATACAGTGAGTATCTTGAAAAATGAAACACAGTGAGTCTTGTAACTTGAAAAATGAAACACAGTGAGTCTTGTAACTTGAAAAATGAAATACATTGAGTCTTGTACCTTGAAAAATGAAATACAGTGAGTCTTGTAACTTGAAAAATGAAATACAGTGAGTCTTGTAACTTGAAAAATGAAATACAGTGAGTCTTGTAACTTGAAAAATGAAATGCAGTGAGCCTATTGAAACTTGATACAGTGAGTCTCTTGTAACCTGAAAAATGAAATACAAGGAGTCTCTTGTAAACCTAAAAATTAAATCAAGTGAGTCTCTAGTAAATTCAAAAATTAAATACAGGGGTTCTCTTGTAACTTGAACAATGAAATACAACGAGTCTCTTGTATCTTGAACAATGAATAAGTAGGGTTCTGATTTTCTGAATCTAAGTAAGTATTTGTCTCTACTGTTATTGGTTTCCCTACTGAGTATGTTATCAAATATACATATACATATATATACATATATATATATATATATATATATATATATATATATATATATATATATATATGTGTGTGTATATAACATATATATATACAGAGAGAGAGAGAGAGAGAGAGAGAGAGAGAGAGAGAGAGAGAGAGAGAGAGAGAGAGAGAGAGAGACAGCAGCTCAATCAGATCAAAAATTATCATTATAAGTCAAAACAAAAGTAGATAACCCAAGCAAGCACTGAGAGAGAGAGAGAGAGAGAGAGAGAGAGAGAGAGAGAGAGAGAGAGAGAGAGGACAGCAGCTCTCAGATCAAAAATTATCATTATAAGTCAAAACAAAGTAGATGCAAGCACTTAGACAGCAGCTCAATCAGATCAAAAATTATCATTATAAGTCAAAACAAAAGTAGATAACCCAAGCAAGCACTAACTGCTAAGATTGGATTAGCTGACACGAAATCTATCTTAACTCTAACCATTTCGCAACCCCTCCCCCTTCCACCCCATCCCCCTTCCCTTACCCCCACCCCCGGAAAAGACCCACGAGAAGGAAGCAAAGGCAAGGCGGCAGCAGCTGCTCTCTCTCTCTCTCTCTCTCTCTCTCTCTCTCTCTCTCTCTCTCTCTCTCTCTCGGTAAGTCCCCCGAAATCGCAAATTAACGAAAAGGTATTTAATTGGCATTTAACGACCGAAATTGGCTCTCCCGGGCCATTTCCGCGCGCTTAATGAATTCCCGAAGACGCGTCAATTTGGAAATTGCATGATGCTGTTAGCGGAATAAAAGGAATTCGGTGCCTGCGCCATGAAATTTGGGGAAGGATGGTGGGCCATTTTCTTGGCGCGAGAAAATGATGGGGCCCAGTGATCATCAGTTATCCAATACTCTTCATTTTCCCACAACAGAAGACTTTTTTTGTTTTGTTTTCTGTAAAAGAAAACTATTGTGCCGGCTTTGTCTGTTCGTCCGCACTTTTTTCTGTCAGCAATTTTTCTGTCCGCCCTCAGATCTGAAAAACTACTGAGGCTAGAGGGCTGCAAATTGTTATGTTGATCATCCACCCTCCAGTCATCAAACATACCAAATTGCAGCCCTCTAGCCTCAGTAGTTTTTTTTTTTTAAGGTTAAAGTTAGCCATAATTGTGCTTCTGGCTACGATCAAGGCGCAGCAAATTCAAAATATAATATCAAAATGTACATCAACTATAAAATCATTTTAGAAAAAAAAGATGCATTTGAGCTTTGACACAAATTTACCAATGGTAAAACTATAGAAGAATTATTCAGTATTTCCAGGTGATGAACAAAATGGACAAACTTTGAGACTCTTTGCTGGAAAAAAAATCTGGAAACTATTTCTCAATATTAAAAAATAAAAAAATAAAAAAAAAGCAGTCTTTGTTCAGGTCTCTGGGCAAATTAAACCCGTCTTCAGAAGCACTCACGAATATTAAAACCTTTCTACGGACGAGACACTGGATAGCGAGACAAAATCTGCGTGTATATATAAGACAGAAACGCTAATTTGATTTCCTTACGGATATGTTTGCTTACTGAACTGAACAGAATTGAATAGAGAATTTAGGCCAAAGGCCAAGCACTGGGACCCATGAAGTCATTCAGCGCTGAAACGGAAATAGACAGTAAAAGTTTGGAAGGTGTAACAGGAGGAAAACCTCAAAGCAGTTGCACAATAAATCAATTGTTAGGAGAGGGTTAAGGAAAGTAAGATGGAAGAAAGAGAATATGAAAGGAGGCACAGTAAAAGGAACGAAAGGGTTGCAGCTAGGGGCCGAAGGCACAGGGCAAAGAACCTTAAGAAATACCTACAGTGCACCGCATGAGGTGCACTGACGGCACTAACCCCCCTTCGGAGTGTTTGCTTTACTGAACATTTGACTGTTTTAAAGTTTAGCGGGAATGTTATCTCTCGACTGGAGACGCGCGCGCGCGCGCGCGCACACACACACACACACAGAGTCTCTTTAAGATAAATATGCTCAGTATCAAGTTCAAGACGACAGCAAACTAGGAAAGTTTACTCTTATCAGGAACACGATATATATATATATATATATATATATATATATATATATATATATATATATATATATATATATATATATAAATATATATATATATACATATACATATACATATACTGGGACGAAAATTTTCTGAGAAAGGGAAAAAGAGATTGAGGGAAAAAAAGAAGAAAATCTAATAACAAAAAAGAATGTAAATAAAGAGCAATAACAAACAATAAATCTGAAAAAAGGGGAAAATCAAATTTTAAAAATCTACAGAAAACAGAAAAAAGACAAAAGATAAAAAGAGAGAGAGAGAGAGAGAGAGAGAGAGAGAGAGAGAGAGAGAGAGAGAGAGAGAAAAAAATGCGAACGAAAAGAAAAGAAAAACAAGATTAAAAAAGTTAAAAGGGGGAAAAGAGGAATGAATAAATAAAAAAAAAAAATACAACACAAGCGAAGCAAAATTTTAGACTCCTGAGATTGCCATCACAGCTTGAAGCTCTGTGTAAACACTTCCCGTCTGCAATGTCGAAATTGCATGTGACATAACGTTTCAATTGCAATGAGAGTCTAAAAACGTTCTTTTTTTATAATCCCTGCTATTGGCAGTTTTTATTAGTTTTCTGTAAAAGAAAACTATTGTGCCGGCTTTGTCTGTCTGTCAGGACTTTATTCTGTCAGCAATTTTTTCTATCCGCCCTCAGATCTTGAAAACTACTGAGGCTAGAGGGCTGTAAATTAGTATGCTGATCATCCACCCTCCGATCATCACACATACCAAATTGCAGCCCTCTAGCCTCAGTAATTTTTATTTTATTTAAGGTTCAAGTTAGCCATAATCGTGCTTCTGGCAACTATACAGACGGCCACCAATGGGCCGCGGCTCATACAGCATTATACCGAGACCACCGAAAGGTAGGTCTGTTTTCGGTGGCCTTGATTATACGCTGTACAGCATTTTTCCAGATATATTTTTAATAGCCCCTTTAAAACGAAGCTTTATTCTGATATGATATAAAAACGTTTCATTAATGACCTCACTTTTTATAAAGACGTTTTATTTTAATGTGTGACCCAACGTTTGTTTCTGTATGCATGTCATAACATTCTTAATTAAACTTTAAATATTAAAAAAACCGTTTTTTCTAACTTCCCTATAACAGCGAGAGAGAGAGAGAGAGAGAGAGAGAGAGAGAGAGAGAGAGAGAGAGAGAGAGAGAGAGAGAGAGAGAGAGAGAGAGGCTATACTTTCTCGGGGATCATATCCCAATCAGGACCGTCATACGAAACTTTCGGGGAAGGAGAGAGAGAGAGAGAGAGAGAGAGAGAGAGAGAGAGAGAGAATAAAGCAGTCCCGAAAGACGGTAACAAGTGTCAATAATCTATCTGGCTAGCTCCAGCTCCACCTCGGCCATCCTCAATAACCCAATAATCATTATTACAAACCCTTCACTCTCCTCGCATGAGCGGTTGTTTCTCCTCTTCCTCCTCCTATTCTTCCTCTTATTCCTCCTCCTCCTCCTCCTCTTCCTTTCCTCCTCCTCCTCCTCCTATTCTTTCTCTTCTCACTCTTATTCTTCTTCCTCGTCCTCCTACTCTTCCTCTTCCCCCTTCTCCTATTCTTCTTCCTCCTCCACTTCCCATTCCTCGACCTCTTATCCTTCTTCCTCCTCCTCCTCCTCCTCTTCCTATTATTCCTCTTCCTCTTTCTCCTCATCGTATTCTCCTTCTACCTCCTCCTATTGTTCCTCTTCCTCTTGCTCCTCCTCCTCCTCCTTCTATTATTCCTCTTCCTCGTCCTCCTCCTTCTCCTCCTCCTCCTATTATTTCTCTCCTTCTTCCCCTTCCTCCTCCTCC
>NC_089741.1:40756037-40766037 GCF_040412425.1 Macrobrachium rosenbergii
GATTGACTGATTTATGGTAACTAAAACTGGCGTCACAAAGATAAATATATAGATAGAGACAGACAGACAGACATATAAATATACAAGCATTATATCTACATCTAAGCACACGCATATACATACACATGTACATGTATATACATATACATCTATATAGGTAGGTACATATACAGTATATATATATATATATATATATATATATATTTACATATTACATAGATAGATGGATAGATATATTATACATATATACATACAAATTACATACATGCACAAAGACCAAGCATGATTTATTATAACAAGAACTATTGTGTGATTTCCCCCGCCCCCTCGAAAGGGGAACAACTTCAGTCACTTCATAATTACAAAGCAATTTCCCTCTTCTAATCTCACGACTGGTATTAACAAAGAGACGGAATGTTGCAGGGAATGAAAGGAACTAATGATAATGATGATGATAATGATAATAATGATGATTGAAAAAGAATGATGATACTTGTACTGAAGAGTGGGTTTTTATAATGACGATGATTATGATGAATTCCCTACGTTGAAGGAGTGGAGTTTCAAATTCTTATTTATAATGACGATTATAATGATGGTTCTTTAAGTTAAAGAAGTGGACTTTCAAATTCTTATTTATAATGACGATTATAATGATTCTTTAAGCCAAATTAGTGGACTTTCATATTCTTATTTATAATGACGATTATAATGATGATTTTTTTAAGCCAAAGGAGTGGACTTTTATATTCTTAAGAATGATAATTAATCTTCATTGTAACGGTGATCAAGAATCGACTGTCGGGAAAAGACTTAGTTTTGATGATGTTGCTGATGATAATGAGAGTCAACGTAGAATGTTACAGAACGTTGATGATGATGATGATGACGATGATAATGATAATGATGATGATGATGAAGACGTGAATCTTGCCAACAATAACGCATATGATGATCACTATTTTTTCATTATACGACGGAAATAAAACCCCATAATCCTTTTAATCACAATATGCTGAAATGATAATGAAAATTAAGTCAATCAAGATAATGATGACCACAAATGTGATGACTATTTTTCATTATAGCAGTGAATTACTATACTGACAAATGACTCATCAGTCATCATTTGTCAGTATAGTAATTCACTATTATAATGAAAAATAGTCATCATATTTGTGGCCATCATTATCTTGATTGACTTAATTTTCATTATCATTTCAGCGTACTGTGATTAAAACGATTATGGGGTTTTATTTCCGTCGAATAATGAAAAAAATAGTGATCATCATATGCGTTATTGTTGGCAAGATGAACCACGATAATGATGACGATTTGGTCAACATGAAAGTTAACTACCATACCAACAATGAAGAATGAAGATGATGATGATGATGAATATGATGATCTCGTAGCATCGTAGGAGAGGGAATCCTTTCCCAGATGAAGGATTCCTTCCCCAGGACGTCGGAAGGATTTTCATTCCCTCTCGATCCTCATCACTATTCTTGACCGACGAGTGATGACAGCTCATGGAATTCTAAATTCGACCCACTTACGGAGGAGGAGGAGGAGGAGGAGGAGGAGGAGGAGGAGGAGGAGGAGGAGGAGGAGGAGGAGGAGGAGGAGGAGGAGGGCCGATCATCACCACCATCTTCACTTGCATACTTGATAGTCTTTCATCAGAGATGTATTCGTTTTCAGTCACTATTATTCTCACTGTCATCATCACCGCGTTTGTCTTCTTCATCTCTGATCTTTCATTATTAGTTTCATCATCACTTTAATTCTTGGTCTTGTCGTATCATCATTATCATTATTTATCGTTTTTTGTAATTAGTATCTCAAAGTCTTGAGTCCTGATCTTAACTGTTCAACAAATCTTTCTTTTATTATTATTATTATTATTATTATTATTATTATTATTATTATTATTATTATTATTATTATTATAGTTTCAAAAATGTGTTAGTTACGTCTTTATACATTCTGTATGCAACGCTCAATCACTTTCAGTAATCGTCTCTCTCTCTCTCTCTCTCTCTCTCTCTCTCTCTCTCTCTCTCTCTCTCTCTCTCTCTCATTCGTATTCATCACTTACCGCTTGACAGTAATGGCAGTGTTGCCATAAATAGAGTTGGATGAATTTGTCTTCTTTTTAAAAGCGTTATTTGCTTTGTTTCTTAAAACTGTCTTGTTTCATTCCCTCTTCAATTTCTGCCTCTTTTATTTTCTAATCTTCATTGGTTTGTTTTATTTTTTTTTTGAATTGCTTTGGGTCCTCCATCATTAATTTCGTATCTTTTGTTACATGGATATTTATGATTTCATGTCTTTTTCAATGTCTTTCATTCAGCGTGTCTCTATCTTTTTTTGTTTTAATTGTTTTTCATCAGTTTTTGTTTCTGTTCCTGAAGCATCTTACTTTTTATTTAGTGAAACATTTGTATTCCATGGTAAATTTCATGTCTTTTTTTAATTCTTTCTCACTTATATCTTGCTTTCATGTCTTTTCTTGGGAATGTCGATAATGAAAGGAAATTAGGGATACATACAATGATGCTGATGATGAAAACATGTCACTATCAGAGATAATAATAATAATAATAATAATAATAATAATAATAATAATAATAATAATAAGAAGAAGAAGAAGAAGAAGAAGAAGAAGAAGAAGAAGAAGAAGAAGAAAAAGAAGAAGAAGAAAGAAGAAGAAGAAGAAGAAAAGAAAAGAAAAGAAGAAGAAGAAGAAGAAGAAGAAGAAGAAGAAGAAGAATAACAACAACAACAATAATAATAATAATAATAATAATAATAATAATAATAATACAAAAATATTAATAATGAAAACAGACAACTGACAAACGCAGTAGATTCAGTTAATACCAAACAGCAAATTCGGAATATTGTTGAAATGCAATATGCGGTAGAATCAAAATGATTGTTGCGTTTAACAATGGGATATTGCAATCGGTATTGTTTCAGGCGGGCAATTAATAAAAGTACTGAGTTTATAGAGAGAGAGAGAGAGAGAGAGAGAGAGAGAGAGAGAGAGAGAGAGAGAGAGAGAGAGAGAGAGAGAGAGAGAGTTTCACACACATGTAAAAATCATTTATCAATGCCAGCCACAGCCGCTTTCAAAATTTCACTAAATGTGAGAGAGAGAGAGAGAGAGAGAGAGAGAGAGAGAGAGAGAGAGAGAGAGAGAGAGAGAGAGAGAGAGAAGTTTCACAGATTTCTCAGCACAAAATTTCACTTAGAGAGAGAGAGGTAAAATCATTTATCAATATCAGCCATAGGTATTTTTTTCACAAGAGAGAGAGAGAGAGAGGTATGTTATTAGTTTTCATAAAGGTAACAATCATCAATACCAGCAATGGACATTTTCAAAACCTTCCCCTGAGAGAGAGAGAGAGAGAGAGAGAGAGAGAGAGAGAGAGAGAGAGAGAGAGAGAGAGAGAGCGAATTCATTATCAAATTTCATTTATCAATACATCTAAAAACATTTCCAAATCTTCCCCTTAAGAAGCAATATCCAGTTCTAAACAAAAACGACACTTCCAAAATGCGACAAATGTCGCCCCTGAAAGCCGTGTCGCTTCGTCGTCGCCTTCGTCGGTCAAGCTCTGAGGGTCACAGGTAGCTGAGGGGGGCTGTTTGTAATTCCCTCGAACTGTGGACACAGGGCCGCGACAAAACGACACATTAGCGGTCGTCCCTCCAGGGACTGGAAGAGGAGGATTCCAGCGGTTCCAGGAGGCTCTGGACTCGCCTGGAAAGAGACTGGAAGTCCCATGGGGTGACCGCAAGTCGACCGCTGTTCACCTGGACGCGGCGTATTCTCGCGGGATTCTATACTTAAGAGGCACGTTTACTTATTAATAAGTTTCTAATAACCTCTATTCACATATATTTTTATGTATTTATAGTTGCAAGAAAAGTTACCTGCTTTGGGTTTGAGTCACCCAAAGCTGGTACAAGACCAGCTTAAGCCCAGCCCATGCTGAATCTCACATCAGTAAACAGCAAGTTGAGCCAAAGGTAACTCAACACCTCCGTTCCTGAGTTACCATTTCCAAATATTTGTAGGTCAAAAGGCAACTCAAGTATTTCAACATAAGTATTCTAATCACCAAGAAAATATTAATATAAGTATTTTAATCACAAAGTATTTATTTATATAAGTATATTAATCTCAAAATAAATATTTATATAAGTATATTTATCACAATGTAAATATTAATATAAGTATTTTAATCACAGAGTAAATATTAATGCAAGTATTTTAATCAAATTAAATATTTATATAAGTATTTTAATCACAAAGTAAATATTACTATAAAAGTATATGAAGCACAAACTAATTAAGAAATATCTTTGCTTGACGAACCAACAACCAAAATTTAGTGGCTAAAAGTAACTAAATACATACGAACTTTAAGACAAAAGCAACTAAGTATACCAATACCCACTAAACTGAGGTTTAAGAGTACCCTAACACCTGGAAATACCCGAGTAACTTAATACCTGTCAATACCTACGAAACTGAAGTACCAATAACCAAAAAGAGTTGCGGGAAAAACTCTTATAATCTTGGAAGTTGAAACAGCAAGCAAAGTCCCACATGACACGACCAGCTTTCATTCCTCCTCCTTCGTTTCAATCCCAATTTCAATCTCGCATCTCGACCTATGTGAAGGCATTTCAGAATCCGATGATGCCCCCCGCCTCCAACCCCCTCCTCCTCCTGGAAGATCGGATCCCCTTCTTCTTCTCCTGCCGGCATTTCAGAATCCGGTGACAACGGTCTTCCTCCTCCTTCTCCTTCCCCCTCCTCCTCCCCATCCTCCTCCCCGTCCTCCTTCAACCACCTTCTTCTTCTTCTTCTTCTTCTCCAAGATTACCATCTTCTTCTTCTTCTGTTGGCAAGATCGTGACCATCTCCTTCTCCCCTCCTCCTGCTGGCATTTCAGAATCCTGACCTCGGTCCTCCTCCCCTCCCTCCTCCTCCTCCTCCTTCAAGAACATATCAGCTAAGACGACAGGCGCTGCTGCTCATTCTCCTGCCGGTGGAAGCTGCAAGGGCGGAGTGTCAAGTCTTGGAGGTAGGTTTTCTCGAGCTCATATCTTGTCAAAAAAGAAGAAACGTACCCCGAGGAAAAGGTACAATATAATATTCTGGGCTCGCCCAGATCGTATCGCAAATGGGACTGTTTGTTAAGCAGTCACTTGAACGTAGGACTGGTTGCGTCGGTTCAAGCGGGTGTGATTGACTTATGGATTTAAATTTGTCCTACTAACCGGCAAGATACCATGCGAACGAGAGCGTCAACAGTGATTGACTGATAATCAAGAATATTATTATTATTATTATTATTATTATTATTATTATCGACAACAATGACTGGATTATACTCAAGATTATTATTAATATTATTATTATCATTATTATCATCGTCAACAACGATTGATTCATACTCAAGTTTTATTATTATTATTATTATTATTATTATTCAGAATGTAAGCACCCATTCATAAGGAACAAGCCTAGAGGGGTCACGGACTTGAAATTCAAGCTTCCAAAGAATATTGTGTTCATCTGAAGGAAGTAACAGAAGGTAATATGAAATACAGAACGAAGAAATCAGTTATTACAAATGTAAGGATATAACATGTAAATAGGTTCTTTGTGGGCTTTTTTATCTTCATACATATATATATTTACACGTAAAGGCAAACATATTATAATATATCCATGCAGACCTTCTAAAACCAACTGAGCACACACGTTTAACTCTGGCATACAATAGCTTACAAGATAGGTATATTGGTTTACAGTACTGTACATTCAATAATTTTTTTTGTTTTGTTTTGTTTATAAGCAAGTATACCTATAAAAATATGTCCTTTTTTTAGTAAAACTATTCAGCACAATAGCATCAATACAAGTAAATAATGCGCCGAAGATTCTTCGGCGCAACTGAGTTTTCTGTACAGCTTATAATCAAGGCCAACGAAAACAGATCTATCTTTCGGTGGTCTCGGTATAATGCTGTATGAGCCGCGGCCCATGAGACTTTAATCACGGCCAGGTGGTGGCATGTCCTATATCATTGCCAGGAGCACGATTATAGCTAACTGTAACCATAAATAAAATAAAAACTACTGAGGCTAGAGGGCTGCAATTTGGTATGTTTGATGATTGGAGGGTGGATGATCAACATACCAGTTTGCAGCCCTCTAGCCTCCGTAGTTTTTAAGATCTGAGGGCGGACAGAAAAAAAGTGCGGACGGACAGACAAAACCGGCACAATAGTTTTCTTTAACAGAAAACTAAAAAAAAAAAACAAATTAACCGCAAAGAAATATTCCGTTAACACAAGAAACATGAGACAGTGGTGAAAACATGACCTCTACACACCATGAGCGGAAATAAATAATTCAATTACATCTACCGTAACTTACTAATATGCTTATAATCATAACAAGTTCAATTCGTTATTCCACACCGAATCATTACCTATTTATTTTTCATATGGGTGCAGTGAGCCCTCTTGATGGGTGTGTGTGTGTGTGTGTGTGTGTGTGTGTGTGTGTGTGTGTGTGTGTGAATGTGTGTGTGTGTGTGAGTGGAATAACGACCTAGGAAGGTCAATATTAATGTATTCCTGTTACAAATAGTCCCTAAAACAAAACTAAGAATTCCGGAATGTTTCACTCATGTATTTCAATGTACAGTATTAAAAATTAAGTTTGGTATTCTTCCAGAAATTTACACAAAGAGAAAAAAGTCGGAAAAATAAATTAAGATATTTTCACAGTAAAGAATCTTCACAATAATAAAGAAGAGTTTCAAAGGAACGAATGATCTCGAAGGTAAATGAATTCTTTAAAAGAAAAGAAAAAAGAAAAATAGGCGTGTCATCACGCGCGCTTCGTGGAAAAGAGAGGGCTATAACTAGAGTCATGTCACTTAAAAAAATGACAGGAAGAAAAATATCAGTCACATTCCTAAAAAAAAAATAAGTTCATGACTGACAGACGGTATCTTATTTCCCTCTCTCTCTCTCTCTCTCTCTCTCTCTCTCTCTCTCTCTCTCTCACTAAAATAAGGCAGCACAATAAAGAAACACTCTCACACAATACACAAAAAATTAACCAGTGTAACTATATTATTTCAAAGTCTCTCTCTCTCTCTCTCTCTCTCTCTCTCTCTCTCTCACTAAAATAAGGCAGCATATTAAAGAAACACTCTCACACAATACAAAAAAAAATTAACCAGCGTAACAATATTATTTCAAAGTGTCTCTCTCTCTCTCTCTCTCTCTCTCTCTCTCTCTTTGCAAGGGTCACTGTGCCCACATACCCCGTAACTTTGACCTTCACCTGGCGACGGCAACGACATTCAACACTTTTTCTTGTCATCTGAGACGAACTGCAAGGGCTCATGGAAGTAAAGCAGCTGATTGTTATGGTTGCTCATACCTGTGAGCTTATTCTCTCTCTCTCTCTCTCTCTCTCTCTCTCTCTCTCTCTCTCTCTCTTTCTCTTTACATACATGTAAACACACTATATATATATATATATATATATATATATATATATATATATATATATATATATATATATATATATATAGAGAGAGAGAGAGAGAGAGAGAGAGAGAGAGAGAGAGAGAGAGAGAGAGAGAGAGAGAGAGAGCTAAGTATACTGGATCCTGGAGGAGGATGAGGAGGAGGAGGAGGAGGAGGAGGAGTTAAGGGGGTGAAGATAGAGAGAGGAAGAGAAAGGGGAGGGGGAGGGGGAAGGGAGAGGGAAAAGAAAGGGGGAGGGGAGGCTGATAAATATACTGGACCTGGAGGAGGAGGAGGAGGAGGAGTTGAGGGATGAAGATAGAGAGGGGAAGAGAAAGGGGAGGGGAGGGGAAGGAGAGGGAAAAGAAAGGGGAGGGGGAGGGGGAAGGAGGGAGAAAGGAGAGGTCATCATCCATTACCAACCAAGCAACCGACCGACCGACCAACCTGAAGCTGACCTTCACCTTGGAGGAGGAGGAGGAGGAGGAGGAGGAGGAGGAGGAGGAGGAGGAGGAGGAGGAGGTAAAAAAAAAAAGCCTCAATCAGCAACGACAATTACATTAATTACCCTTCATTAGCATTCGTGGAGAAGTGGCCCCATTAAAGTCGAATCTTTTACTGCTATGAGCAGACCTGATGGATGGACGCACGATTTCACCAGGGGTCTTCTTGTCTTGTTGTTGTTGTTGTTGTTGTTGTTGTTGTTGTTGTTGTTTCTTTCTTTTACCCCTCCCCTCCAGGTCACTTATCACGGGACAGATAAGGGATTTACTTACTAAAACAACAGTAGCAACAATATTACTTTGACAAAAAATGGGTCCTTTTGTTGTTGTTTCTCCTCCGCCCTCGTCACTGCTCACGGGAAAGATAAGAGATTTACTTACTAAAACAACAGTAGCAACAATATTAAATTTAACAAAAAATGGGTCTTGTTGTTGTTTCTCCCCTTCCCCCTCACCCCGTCACTGCTCAGGGGAAAGATAAGAGATTTATTTACCAAAACAACAATAGCAACAACGTTATTCTAACGAAAGAGGTGTCTTCCTGTTGTTGTTTCTCTCCTACCAGGCCCCCGTCACTTGTCACGGGGCGGATAAGAGATTTTACTTACTAAAACAACAATAGCAACAACATTATTCTAACAAAAGAGAGGTCGAGATTTTCTTTCTAAAACACCAAGCGCAACAACAATATTATAACGAAGAGTGGCGGTGTTTTCCCTTACAACATTAACATCGTTGTTGTAACAAAAGAAAGATCGAGATTTTCTTACTAAAACAGCAACAACATTGTTATAAGAAACTGGAGACTTCCCTAATAAGACAACAACATTAGCATCAATATTATTTTGTTACTGTAGGAACTTTTCCTACAGCAACAGAAATAAGCAACACAACTGTTACAACAAATCAAAGATGGAGATATTCCAATAACAATCGCATACATCAAAAGTTGAACATTTTCCAGAAACAACAATTTTACATATCCAGAAAAAGATGGAGATTTTCCTTCACTAACACCATCAACAACAATATTACTGCAACAAAAGAGAGGTGGAGATTTTTCCACAATCTTGATAAAAAAATATCTTGTCATTAAGGTCACTGCAAAATCTATTTCTTTCTCTAAAAACATTAATGATGTTTTCGTTGTTGCAGTGGCAAAACACTCCATGGTGTTATTTTTATTATCACAAACAGGGTAAAGAGATCTTGAAAAATACTTTTCTCATCAACAATAAACCTTATCCATAATTTGTGTGAAAATGCCAAAAAATAATTTAGATCTAAATATAAGTCAAAATGCATGCATAGGAGCCTACGTAATTATACGATATAAAAATTATTATGAAAAATTATCAATTTTATTACCATGAACAAAAATCACAGCAATGAGTAAGTAAAAAAATATATCATTAGTAGGCAACACGCACAGAGCTTTTTTCGCTAATTTTTCGGCGAACTATGTGTAATGACCATCATTATGAGGACACGAGAGAGAGAGAGAGAGAGAGAGAGAGAGAGAGAGAGAGAGAGAGGAAAGTAACTGCTTGTTTAGTTTCAAATGTAATAAAATGTAGCACATTTCACTATAAAGGTTTTATTTTAGGATCTGAGAGAGAGAGAGAGAGAGAGAGAGAGAGAGAGAGAGAGAGAGAGAGAGAGAGAGAGAGAGAGTTTACCTCGCTGAGGAGAGAGAGAGAGAGAGAGAGAGAGAGAGAGAGAGAGAGAGAGAGAGAGAGAGAGAGAGAGTCTGAAGGGAACTTGCGCTCAGATGTCTTAATTGATTTCCCCTCTATATATGTAAATACCGCCCTTGATGGTCACCGAAGTTCACCTGCTAATTGGCAGACAAACCACAAACAACACCGAGAGAGAGAGAGAGAGAGAGAGAGAGAGAGAGAGAGAGAGAGAGAGAGAGAGAGA
>NC_089741.1:40771037-40773537 GCF_040412425.1 Macrobrachium rosenbergii
TCTGAGGTTAAAATAATGCCTTGGAGAATCCAGTACTCAAATTGGCTATTAAAACTTAACAATTTGAACAATTATCCCGGTCGAGTTATGCGATGTTTACCCAAGAAAAACTGGACCAATGTCATTTTTATACGATAATTTCTCTCTCTCTCTCTCTCTCTCTCTCTCTCTCTCTCTCTCTCTCTCTCTCTCACACACACACATATATATATATATGCTAAATAATTTTATCCTGAATTGATTTTTTTGTACAGTAGAAACGGATAGACAGGATTTTAAATTCAAGGAAAACTGAACTGTAAGTTATTTCATACATCAATCTAAATAATATTAAGTCAGTCTTTCTCTCTCTCTCTCTCTCTCTCTCTCTCTCTCTCTCTCTCTCTCTCTCTCTCTCTCTCTCTCAGACAGACACACACACGCATATACACACACACATACCCACACACACATATCTTAATCCACACCGTTTTTACGTGCAAAGGGATAGACATAAATTTACATTCAAAGAGATACCTGAATTATAAGCTATTTCATACATCAGTGTAACAAATAACAAAAATCAATATAACAAATAACTAAATAAAAAAAAAACCACAATACAAACGGTCCAAGTTAGGACATAAAGCAAGTTACGATATAAAATAAGTTGGGACATAAAGCAGCAATACACCCCAAAAAAAAAAAAAAAAATTATTTTACTCGCGCTAAACGGCTGGAAAATCCGCACGACGAATTAAGAACAGGAATCATTATGAAAGAACGCAAAAATAATCCATTAAATCCTATCATTAAAATGACGCGTGTCCCGTTCAGGCATGAACGAATTATTAATGAGGACGGCGATTATAAAACATATCCCATCGCATGTTGTAATTACGCGCTCAAAAATTCCATAGATTTATTATTATTGCAGAGGGTAACCTGGAACGAAATTATAACCTGTAGAAGGGGTGGCCAGGGGATGGGAGGGGGAGGGAAGAGGAGGGGGACTATCACTAAATTATTAGATAGGGGGGGAGAGAGAGAGGGCCATCTAGACTGTGGAGAAAGGGTGTGATTAGTGGAAAATTCTCCCAGTAATTCTCAAGTATTTATGGCGTTAATTACCTGACAGTATTTATCTAAGACAAGAACTTTTCTGCCCAAAAGCGCCCCTTATTGGCGACTGTAAGTTCTCTTAAGAGTTCTATTAACAGATGACTGTAAGATACAGGAGTTCTGTGGGGGACAGTTGCAGGAGAAATTCATTCTCTCAAGAGAAAATTGGGAGTTAAGAGTCATTCTTTCAAGAGAAAACTGAGAGTTCAAAGAGTTCTCTCAAGAGTTCTGTTAAGAGATAACTGCAAGATAATTGCAAGAGAAATTCATTCTCTCAAGAGAAAATTGGGAGTTAGAGTCATTCTCTCATGAGAAAACTGAGTTCAATGAGTTCCCTTAAGAGGAAGTTAGAGCTAAGAAGTCCTTTTAAGAGGTTGGATTTAAAGGTATTATCTTAAGAGAAACTGCAAGTTAAAGTGTTCTCTTAATAAGAGAAATTGTGAGTTAAATTGTTCTCTTAAGAGAAATTGCGAGTTAAAGGGTTCTCTTAACAGAAATTGAGAGCTAAAAGAGTTCTATTAAAAGCGAACTGCGAAAAAAAGTAATTCTTTTAGGAGTTCTCTTAAGAGTATCCTAGCAAGTTATCGGGGTTTACTTAAGAGATAACTGTGGGTTAGCAGAGTTCTCTTAACGAGTAACTGCGAGATAAAGGAATTCACTGAAGACTTCTCGTTAAAAACAAACCTGTCTCTTGAAGGGAAAAAAATAATTAAACCTAAAAAAACATTACCACTTCATTTCCGTTTTAATAATACTCCCTTATCAATAACATTCCAGCAAGTGAATTCTCTCTCTC
The DNA here is from genome assembly GCF_040412425.1 of Macrobrachium rosenbergii. Lineage (NCBI taxonomy): Eukaryota > Metazoa > Arthropoda > Malacostraca > Decapoda > Palaemonidae > Macrobrachium > Macrobrachium rosenbergii. The sequence goes on from NC_089741.1 coordinate 40,772,935, forward strand.
TCTCTCTCTCTCTCTCTCTCTCTCTCTCTCTCTCTCTCTCTCTCTCGCTTTTATACTTCCCCTCTTTTGTAATCTTGATGATATGACTTTGCCTGGGCCTATTCATGAATCTTCAAAACATATTTCTCCATTCATCTATTTTTCCATTTAGAGCCTCACCTGTTCTCTATTCAAGGCGTCTATTCATCTATTCGTCCGTCTATTTCGTTCTATAATTTTCACTCAATTTCCTCAGCCTTTCATCGACTATGCCGTGCGTTGGGCCGTTTTGAAGATCTCTTTCACAGACTTATCTATCATATCTATCTATCTATCTATCCATTCCATTTCTATCCCTTTCATCTATTTTTCGACCTCTTTCAGTCCCCTGTCCCTTTTGCGAGAGCGGACATAAATGCAGATGGGGAAGGGATGGGTTTTCAGAAGACTTCGTCTACAGCAGCTTGGGGTAGATTTTTTTTTTTTTTTTGTGATTTTATAAGATTTCGTGAACTATTCATGATGATGATTAAACGATTATGTGGGAGGAAGATTGTGATGGGGTATTCACAAGCTAAATCATCAAGGGGGATTGCATATAAACATACTCGCATACATGACTGT
>NC_089741.1:40778537-40781037 GCF_040412425.1 Macrobrachium rosenbergii
TAAAGAACCACATGGCACAAGGACTGGAGAGTGACTGAGGGTACAATAGCGGTTTAGGGAGGTTGAAGAAGAACGGGTAGAGGGTACGTGGGTGGGGTGGGGGGAGATTCACCCCCTCCCCCAAAAACGCCATGACGTGTGACAAGAAAATGGATCTTCCTGCATGTAACGTCACGTGCCTAGAGAGAATGTCCGCCATTGATCACCGAAGATGACAGTGTCTTCTGTTCGTACACAGCGACAGACGAGACAATGTCATCGGGTTCGTACACAGCTAAGAGAGAAGGGTTGCCATTGCTCACCAATTTGGTTATTTTTCGTGGACGAGCAAAATTAGCATTTTAGTTATGTTATCATCAAAGTAATTCGGATCACTGTAATCTAGATAAAGATTGGATTAACTTACAGGATAATTGTACATAATGCTGTGATCAAAATTAGCGTTTAAATGATTTAATATGACAATATTTCATTGTCATAGAAAAATTGTCATATAATAACGATTTCCTGATTTATTTATTTATAACTACGATAATTCATACTACAGTAATATCATGATGCTGATAAAAATAACTGTACATAAAGCTTAACAAACTGACATGGAAAATAATGTTCTACCAGAAACAAATTACAACAAAGTTTATTAAAACCTTTAAATCACAGAGGAAATCAAAGCGCGCAATAAACCTTCACTGGAGGCAATAAACTTGTAATAGAGTTACCAAATATTCATCAATGTAGGAAAACAATTGCCAAGTAAAGAGGAAAATAGCCTAAAACAGTACCAGAAGTAAGAGGAAAATAGTCTAAAACAGTACCAGAAATAAGAGGAAAATAGTCGAAAACAGTACCAGAAGTCAGAGGAAAATAGTCGAAAACAGTACCAGAAGTAAGAGGAAAATAGTTGAAAACAGTATCAGAAATAAGAGGAAAATAGTAGAAAACAGCACCAGAACTAAGAGGAAAATAGTCGAAAACAGTACCAGAAGTACGTGGAAAATAGTCGAAAACAGTACCAAAAGTAAGAGGAAAATAGTCTAAAACAGCACCAGAAGAGGAAAAGTCTAAAAAAAAATGCCATAAGTAATGGAAAATAGTCTTAAACAGTACCAGAAGTATGAGGAAAATAGCCTATAGCAGTACCAGAGGTAGGAGGAAAATAGTCTTACAAAACAACTGCATTTTTTAATTATATTTCCAAAGTAATTTCCAGCAACACTGACATCATCATCATAAATGACGCGACGTTTAAATTATCTAGGAAAAAGTCGGCGAACAGCCGGAAATTAAATAAATGACGCAAACATGCGAAAACGAATAGAAGCTACTCATTTTGTGCACCTCATGCACACACGCACACATACACACACACACACACACACACACATATATATATATATATATATCAGCAATAAGTCACCAACCGCATGATTAAATATATACGTGAGGTAAAAATTAAAGACATGAGTACCAAGCACTTTCACCGTGTATTGCGTTGCGTTCTTTTTCGTACAAAGTAAAATAAATAAAGATAGACATAAACAAAAAACTTCACAACAAAGATCATTATCTTCAAACAATTATGAATGCAATGCACTAGCTTGAAGTCAGAATTGTCACATAATAAACAAAATACTTTTTAAAAATGCTTAAGAACTGGAAACTACAGTTAGAACAGGCCATTGCTATTGCATTTCCTCGCCAACTCCAGCGACAGCTACCTTGTTTACGATTTTATGATACAATTACCTTTTGTTCACTAAAGTTTCAGGAAGTACAATTTTTGTTTGGTATGACAATTTGACTTCAAACTAGTGATTTCCAGTTAATGATGTTTTTGTTAGTGCTTTGATCTTTTGTTTTGTGATGTTTTGTTTATGTCTATCTTTATTTATTTTTTTGTACTTTGCTGAAGAAGTCTATCTTCGAAAATTTGTACCTGGTCTTAATTTTTCACTCATGGTCGTGCATTTATATATATATATATATATATATATATATATATATATATATATATATATATATATATATATATCATATCTCAAGCTTAGTTCGATAAACAAAAACCCGGTTTCGATAACTGCTTTCATCTCCGGAGTTATGAAACCTGAATCCAGAGAAATAATCAGTCACATACAAGAACGTGAAGAGAATGTAATATACCTATACGTACATCATAAAAAAGACACATCATGGAAAAAAGGTCGCATCATGGGAAAAAAGGTCAAATCATGGAAATAAAAGGTCACATCATGAAAAAACCTGTCAAATCATGGAAAAAAGTTCACATCATGGAAAAAGTCACATCATGGAAAAAAGGTCACATCATGGAAAAAGTTCCATCATGGAAAAAAACACATCATGGAAAAAGTCACATCATGGGAAAAAAACACATCATGGAAAAAAGTCACATCATGGAAAAAAGGTCACATCATAAAAAAAAGGTCAGCACGACTCACTACTGTGTTTGCAATAAGTCGACCAATTTATCACATAAAAA
>NC_089741.1:40786037-40813537 GCF_040412425.1 Macrobrachium rosenbergii
CATTCAGCGCTGAAACGGAAACTGACAGTAAAAAAAGTCTGAAAGGTGTAACAGGAGGAAAACCTCAAAGCAGTTGCACTATGAATCAATTGTTAGGAGAGGCTGGAAAGTCAGATGGAAGAAAGAGAATATGAAAGGAGGTACAGTAAAAGGAACGAAAGGGGTCGCAGCTAGGGGCCTAAAGAAGGCACGCTGTGAAGAACGTAAGTAACGCCTACAATGCACCGCATGAGGCGCACTGGCGGCACTAACCCCCTACGGAGAATACAAACTACCGCTTTATCCTCTGGACTTGAGACATCAAATGGAATCCGTCGAACTTGGAGTTTCTATGTTGTGTAACCCCCCCCCACACAAAAAAAAAATAACTGTCCAGTGAGTGATACGCGGGCTGTCAAAAACGTGCATTTTCGCCCCAGCTACGTCCAAATTGAATTAGTTTATCGCGTTAGTGTCACTAGCTTTTTTTAAGGGACGCTGTTTTATTCTATTTTTTTTTTTTTTTTTTACTCTCGCAGTATAGAATTCCGAGTCCTGTCCTTTCGACTTTTAAGGGGAAAAGGAATAAATAAAGTTTTGCATGATGATGATGATGATGATGATGCGAAGACAATGAATATCGGAGGAAAGGAGAAAATGAAAGTATTATTATTATTATTATTATTATTATTATTATTATTATTATTATTATTATTATTATAAAGTTGAACCACATTCATATGGTATAAGCCCACATGGGCCACTGGTCATGAAATTCAAGCTTCCAACGAACACGGTGTTCATTTGAAAGAAGTAAAAGGAGGTAATAGGAAATACAGAAATAAGTTATCAGTTTTTAGAAGAAAAAAAAAATTAACAAAGTTATAAATAAAAATATAAAAATGTAAGTAAATTAGTAAAATTCAATGGGAATAGTTTAAAGGAGGTAATAGGAAATCCAGAAATAAGGGATCAGTTTTTAGACGAAAAAATTAACAAATTTATAAATGGAAAAATAAAAATGTGAGTAAATTAGTAAAATTCAAGGATAATAGTTTTAGGGTAGTAATGGTAGTAAAGTTTACACCATAACATTTTGTTGGTTTATTTATTGCTAAAATTGAACTATGCACAAAACCTATGTAAAACACTTTGTATCGTACACGCTACAGGCTACTGAGATACAGCTGTAATGTTCATGCATGGTTTTACATGGGTGAAAATAAAATGGGTGAAAAAAATGGGTAGTAAATGAAATAAATATCAAAGATGTCTCTTTAAATATAAAAAATAGCTTTTTATATCCATATTCAGTACATACATATACATAACTTGCCGTGTATTTGCGTTTGTGTGCTACGCAGAGAGAGAGAGAGAGAGAGAGAGAGAGAGAGAGAGAGAGAGAGAGAGAGAGAGAGAGAGAGAGAGAGAGAGAGAGAATATATAAATTTCCTTGGCTTATGCAATGTGTAAAAAGATGGTGTGTGACTGTGTGTAACCACACACACACACACACACAGAATTTATAAATTTCCTTGGCTTATGCAATGTATAAAAAGATGGTGTGTGAGTGTGTGTAACCAGAGAGAGAGAGAGAGAGAGAGAGAGAGAGAGAGAGAGAGAGAGAGAGAGAGAGAAATACATAAATTTCCTTGGCTTATGCAGTGTGTAAAAAGATGGAATAATTAAACATAATTTACACAACACTCGGAAATAACGCAAAAAAAAACACCCATTTAAAAATGTAACCAAAGGCACCTCCACCAAACAACAGCGCTATTTCCATCGTAAACATTAGCATAAAACATCAATAAAACCTAATGTGAGAGGGGGAAAATAATTATCATACTCCTGAGGGTGGCACGTAAATTATAAGCGACCTCGTAAAATCATTCGTTATCATGTTTTTTTTCTTTTTTTTTTTTTTCTTTTTACGCAACAATTCTTCCTGAAGAAGGAAGGGTCCACACCCCAAAATATGAAAGTAAGTGGGGTGGGGGGGGATAGAGATCCTATGTGGGGAGCCATGTGGGTTTTTTTTTTTGGAGAGGTTCAGGGGAGGGAGGGAGGCCAACGCCTCTTTCCCCCAGGGCTTTTGACACCGAACAGCTTCTGCTGACCCTTAAAGTATATATATATATATATATATATATATATATATATATATATATATATATATATATATATATATATATATATATATATATATATATATATATTTATTTATATATATATAAATATATACATACATACATACATATATATATAAATATATATATATGTATATATAATATATATATATATATATATATATATATATATATATATATATATATATATATATACACACATATACTGCCTTCCCTTTAAAAGTAGCACCAAAGAATTATGATCTTCAGGTTCTCGGCAAGTATTTTAGGATGAAGGTACCTTAAAATATAAAATATGGCAATTCAAATAACAAGTTTCCTACAGCACGAAATCTGGGAGAGAAAAAAAGTCAATTAGACTGATTTTAGAAGTAAATTCGTGTTTTCAAAAGCAATATTACGACTAACAAGTAAAAAAATGCAACGAAGTGTTTTCGGCGCAATCGAGTTTTCTGTACAGTCGCTACGGCGTATAATCAAGGCCATCGAAAACCGATCTATCTTTCGGCGGTCTCGGCATAATGCAGTATGAGCCGCGGCCCATGAAAATTTAATCACGGCCTGGTGGTGGCCTGGACTATATCGTTGCCAGATGCACGATTATGGCTAACTTCCTTCAATCAAATAAAAACTACTAAGGCTAGAGGGATTCAATTTGGAATGTTTGATGATTGGAGGGTGGAGGATCAAAATACCAATTTGCAGCCCTCTAGCCTCAGTAGTTTTTAAGATCTGAGGGGGGACAGAAAAAGTGCGGACAGAAAAAGTGCGGACGGACAGACAAAGCCAAGACAATAGTTTTCTTTTCAGAAAACTAAATGTGAATTCAAGTGTCTTCAAGATGTGCAAACACAACTCCTAAGTGAATTCAACATCCTTCGAATTGAATTCGAGACAAGGTTTTCTGAATCATCAACAAACCGAGATATAAATTCTGGTCAGACATTCAAAAGGCGCAAATCCAACTCATAGCGGAAATCAAAACAAAACTTTCCAAAAAGCGACGAGAGAGAGAGAGAGAGAGAGAGAGAGAGAGAGAGAGAGAGAGAGAGAGAGAGAGAGAGAGAGAGAGAGAGAGAGAGAGAGAGACTTAACACATTGCACTGGGGTAATTTAAGACACTGAACAGGTGTCACAAACACCGTCATAGTAGACCTCACGAATAAATGCATGTATGAGAGAGAGAGAGAGAGAGAGAGAGAGAGAGAGAGAGAGAGAGAGAGAGAGAGAGAGAGAGAGAGAGAGATTTAAGACACTGAAGTCACAAATACTGTCACAGACCTCAGAAATAAATGCAAAATACAGAGAGAGAGAGAGAGAGAGAGAGAGAGAGAGAGAGAGAGAGAGAGAGAGAGAGAGAGAGAGAGAGAGAGAAATGGTTAAGGTATGCCGAGAGAGAAAGAGTAGTGTAATTGTTAATTGTTAATATTAGGCACTGTGTTTATATGGTTGCTGTATATATACAGACAGAGAGAGAGAGAGAGAGAGAGAGAGAGAGAGAGAGAGAGAGAGAGAGAGAGAGAGAGAGATGCAATCTCAACACCGCATCTGGGACAATCCTGAAACTGCAAATTACGTTGCCAGAGCAGACGACCAGCGCAATGCTTATCGTCAAATTCGTGGATTCCGGAAAACTTTTTAGAAAAAAATTTTTGGACATCAGTCCTTCCTTTTTCGTTTCCGAGTTAATGACGTAATTTGTAAAACAGATTTACATATATTTATCTCATAAGAACCGACTGTTATAAAATCTGTCATTTGCGACTAACTTTGTGAGGTATAATTAGGTCACGTACGATTATAAATAATTGCATGAATTCAATTTGTAAATTATAGTTGTAAATTACAGAGTAGCAGGATACAATTAACTTAAACTGTAAGTAATTTTCAGATCATTTAATTACCTTTAGCCATGGTTAATTTCATACAATTTATGAAATACGATACAACCACATATAACTTATAATACATTCTCCAACAATTTCAATGATATCAGCATAAAATAATTGATGTTATAATTATCATACATACATACATACATACATACATACATACATATATATGTATGTGTGTGTATCTATACATACTGAGATGATTATTTATCTAAACGAAGAACGATAATAAAATGGCCACAAACAAAATCATGAAGAAATCATATCATTTATATAATATGCATACATATGTATACATAAATAATAAAGAATCACTGCAAATCAACATCCTATCAGGCATTAAAGGATAAACGCACACGCGCGCATCACTCCGGACGGAGATAGAGCATCTGCATATGCATGAGATGAAGAACGGGAGCCGACGAAACAGGATTTCTTTGTGCAAATGCAATTTCCGGCAGACCGGTCACCTGCATCCACTTTCCTCTCGTCGATAAAAAAAAGACGATCTTTCAAACGATCATTAAAAATCTAAAATCTAAGGTCATCCCGAGTAAATAATGGCTAAATAATGTCTACGTTGCTTGTGATCATAATCACTAAAGTTATTATAATAAGTAAATGTAATAGTCATAATGCCCTCTTGACTTCTCGAATTCTTCGCGTTTTTTTGGATACGCTTCTCACTACTAAGCCTTGAGATCCAAGTGCAAGAAATATGTAGAAATTGTGATGTCTGGTAACGGGAAACTAACCTGGGTCTCATAATCACAATTTTGGAAGTTTCAATTTTATTGAGCTTTTATTGGTCGAGACATGGTTTCAAAATAATAAAAGATTATTTCTGGTTAACGGCTGCGTCGCTTGTGATTTTATGAGTGACGATGAATATTAAACTGCTGTCTGTGTGTGTTAACTTTTGTAAGAAGCTACTGTTTTCTGATAGGATATAAATGTGACAGTGGGCCAATATAAAATTCTGCTCAAAATAATTTCGACCGGGAAATGCACGTATACAAAATACATAAATTAAAAATGAAACGAATAAAGAAATAAATAAATAAGCAAGCATTAATCACTTTTTCGACCGGAAAAGGGTTATACAAAATAAAAAAAAAATAAATACATACATAAATAAATGAAAATAAACAAATACATAAACTCAAATGACTTTACATGCGAAGGAAAAGTTAAAACAATTGAATTTAAAATGCAAGAAGGAATGTTGGCCAGTTCGTACATCAATCAAAAAAAAAAAAAATTAAATTAATATTGCCCGTTCTTCTGTCGAAATAGAACTTTCCATCATCAAATTTAGCAATACCCTGCCGCCCCCGCCCCAGGCCAAATTTAAAAAAAAATGTCTCAAGAAATAAAGTAAAGCAAGATATAATAGAAATTCCCTTTATTTCGTACCAAATATACATTTCCTAAAAAGGGGACATTCAATTTAAAATTGTATTTCGCCTTTGACATTCATCACACTTGAATATTCGGGATAGGTGTGGTCCTGGAAGTCCCGCTAGAGAGAGAGAGAGAGAGAGAGAGAGAGAGAGAGAGAGAGAGAGAGAGAGAGAGAGAGAGAGAGAAAATATCTTCACACACAATCTGAGAGAGAGAGAGAGAGAGAGAGAGAGAGAGAGAGGAAAAATGTCTTCCAACACGATCTGAGAGAGAGGAAAAGTGTCTTCCAACACGATCTGAAAGAGAGAGAGAGAGAGAGAGAGAGAGAGAGAGAGAGAGAGAGAGAGAGAGAGAGAGAGAGAGGAAAATATTATCTCACAACAACACGATCTGAGAGAGAGAGAGAGAGAGAGAGAGAGAGAGAGAGAGAGAGAGAGAGAGAGAGAGAGAGGAAAAATGTCTCACAACAACACGATCTGAGAGAGAGAGAGAGAGAGAGAGCAGAGAGAGAGAGAGAGGAAAAACATTATCTCACAACAGCACGATCTGAACACAGAGAGAGAGAGAGAGAGAGAGAGAGAGAGAGAGAGAGAGAGAGAGAGAGAGAGAGAGCTGAGAAATATTTATCTTCCAACGCGATCTGAACATGAACATGTTCTCTGCTTGCCCGACAGTCACCTCCTGACTTACAAGAGTCCCATAAAAACTATCTCCAAATCTTTATTTCTTGCGCATGACGTCATGCAGTGTTAACCTCACAAAAAAAAAAAAAAAACCTAGGCCAGAGATGTCTTGTTCGAGCAGAAAAAGAAGAAGGTGAGTGAATTATATACCAGGCCACAACTGAAGGATTTGCAGGTCACGAAAATCGCCTCTAAACCACGTGCGAACGAGGGGCAAATTCGTTTTAATTACGAAAATGAAGGTAATTGATATATACATCAGGGGAAGAGGTCGCTTGAATGTGACCCAGTATATAGAAAAAAAGGAGCATTGAAAAAAAACCTGTCTCCTTTACAAAGAAAATGGGAAAGGAGGATACTTCGAAATACTCTTTTCACCTAACGAACAACAGGAAAAACTTAAAACTAAACTGGTCCACACTGTAGCAAGACATTTCATAAACATGTTGGCAACTCCTCGTATGCATGTCACAAACAGGTTGAAAACTGTTTCGAAAATTATTAGAAATGCTCTTTTTACCTTCAGAACTATGGAAAAAATTAAAACTGAACTGGATTCATAAACCTAAATGGTGCGTCCACACTGTAGTAAGACATGTCATAAACATGATGGCAACTTCTCGTAGACATATCACGAATACGATGAAAGCTATTTCGAAAACAATTCGAAATATTCTTTGCAATTTACGAACTACGTAAAAATATTAAAACTAAACTGGACTCATAACCATGAAAGGGGCATCCACGTGTCATAAACAGGTCATAAACACGTCAGCAACTTCTCGTATACATATCACGAACAAGTTGAAAACAAGCCAACGAGTGTAAATGAAGAATGATAATCGTGTGAAACAGTGGTTAGGACTGCCAAGTAAGTCGTTGATTTGTTTACAACCAGCTTTTGATGTGTGTGTGATAAGTTGTCGATGTGTGTTAAAGTCATGTCTTACTACAGAGTGGACGCACCCAAAGAAGTAAAATTAATTGAATCAACTGCAGAAATATGGAATTTTATAGATTCTTAACAACGCACAGTCAACAAAAAATACAAGTAAAATATAAACCGGTATGTGGTTTATAATTAAACTATATACCAGTATGTACAACTAATACTCGAAATGTTGTATGATTAAAAAAAAAAATACCAAAACAAAACTTCATCCAAATTAACCTTACGATTCAATTCACATTCCCAATGATTTGAATACCTGAACATGCCATTAACACAAAATTAACCCAAATGACAACAGCCGTTTCCACGCTCGTATAATAATTTCAAAAGATATGCTATTCATGTAGCTCTGTCCCAAATGACAATAAAAAAAAAATAAATAAACCATTACTATATTTCGAACAATTGCCTTTCTCATGCCGAGCAATAATTCATTGGCCGAGACAGGAGTGATTTCAATTACCCGCGCCGTCCAGACCGTGTACTCAAAAGCTTCATATCGCGCACATGAATATTCTATTAATTCGGAAGCGCACGCAGTGTACCGCTCCAGCAACTCGACGGACCGTGATGCTGTTGCAGCAGTGAAAGCAAACCATTTTGGGATATTAGTGTAAAAGTTCGGTAGAAAGAATTTCTACTTTGCATAAAATGCCAGATGAAAACACGAGGAGATTTTCATGGCCGATGGACATTTGGCAAGAGGTTTGTCATGATTGGATTAGCGGAAACCTTGCTGGCTTAGAGAGAGAGAGAGAGAGAGAGAGAGAGAGAGAGAGAGAGAGAGAGAGAGAGAGAGAGAGAGAGAGAGAACACAAGAAATCCTTAAGCAAAAGCTGTATTTTAGAGAGGGAAAGAGAAAAAATACTCAAAAATAGAAACGCTTCTTAGCATGACACTATTTGAGAGAGAGAGAGAGAGAGAGAGAGAGAGAGAGAGAGAGAGAGAGAGAGAGAGAGAGAGAGAGAGAGAGAGTCCTTAAACAAAAGCTGTATTTTAGAGAGGGAGAGAGAAAAAATACTCAAAAACAGAAACGTTTCTTAGCAAGACACTATTTTAGAGAGAGAGAGAGAGAGAGAGAGAGAGAGAGAGAGAGAGAGAGAGAGAACAGAAAAAATACTTAAACAAAAGCTGCATTTTAGAGAGGGAGAGAGAAAAAAATACTCCAAAACATAAAAGTTTCTTAGGATGACTATTTTAGAGAGAGAGAGAGAGAGAGAGAGAGAGAGAGAGAGAGAGAGAGAGAGAGAGAGAACACACAAGAAATCCTTAAGCAAAAGCTGTATTTTAGAGAGGGAAAGAGAAAAATACTAAAAATAGAAACAACTTCTTAGCATGACACTATTTGAGAGAGAGAGAGAGAGAGAGAGAGAGAGAGAGAGAGAGAGAGAGAGAGAGAGAGAGAGAGAGAGAGAGAGAGTCCTTAAACAAAAGCTGTATTTTAGAGAGGGAGAGAGAAAAAATACTCAAAAACAGAAACGTTTCTTAGCAAGACACTATTTTAGAGAGAGAGAGAGAGAGAGAGAGAGAGAGAGAGAGAGAGAGAGAGAAAGAGAGAACAGAAAAATACTTAAACAAAGCTGCATTTTAGAGAGGAGAGAAAAAAATACTCCAAAACATAAAAGTTTCTTAGGATGACTATTTTAGAGAGAGAGAGAGAGAGAGAGAGAGAGAGAGAGAGAGAGAGAGAGAGAGAGAGAGAGAGAGAGAGTATAATAAAGGTTAGGTATCACCATTAAATTCTTAATCAACCAAAAGCAGTGTACAGCATCGGCTCACCTGAGCAGACCACTAAATCAGCATACCAGTTCTCACTATTCATCCAACCTTCGTGACACTTACCTGGAAAAGAGAAAGAAAAATTATATTAGTCATTATAAAAATAAGAACACCCGATAAATGTATACCACATAAGCACAACAATGACATAAGTATAAAATGAATGTATGTATGTACCTATAAACATATATACATTTATACATACATATATGCAAGTGTGTATGTACATATAAGTATATGCATACAAACTCGCAAGCCGCATACATAATATGCATTCACTAAATTCAGAAACTAATACATCATCCAAATTATTATGATTTGTTAGCGCTGAAATACAAGACTATACGATTTGAAAGCGAAATTTCTAACGCTATTTTTTTATCGTGGTAGGTCTGTAAAATTTTCACAGTTCTCCAAATACCTGTAATATTCTGCACTATCTATTTGTAACGAGGTATTTATTAAAGGGTATTACGAATGAATCAAAACAGCTTAATATCAACGCTTTCTTTTCGCCGTCTTGTCTTCCTTAACTCCTAGTAAATAACTTTTCGTCCTTAACAGAAGGTGCCATCACCCTGCGCACACACATCAACATGATCATCATCAACGCACATCGTCATATATACAACATCATACAACAACGTATCCGAACCATCCATTCAAGTTTCATTCTCTTCCTTCTTTTCTTTATGCCTGGGCAAGACATGGACACTAAGTGGCCTCTCCCACTGACATCAGCACACAGACTTAAAATAAAATGGAACCAAGACAGTAAATCTCATGTTCCCCAAAGTTACGAACGGAAGCATGTTCCCCTAAGTTACGAACGTAACGCACTCTGTCATCTGCAACGGAACAAAGTAACAAAGTAACGAAACAATGTTCCGTGCACATGGGCGGAATGCTAACACGAAAAGGAGACTGTGCATGAATGATAAACGAAAACGTCAGGCGTGTGAACTGACATCACTACTGCAAAGGATATATATATATATTTATATATATATATATATATATATATATATATATATATATATATATGTTATATATATATATATATATAAATATCTATTTATATATATATATATATATATATATATATATATATATATTATAAATATAAATACATATATACATGTACATATATTCACATACACAAATGGATTGCTCTTCCTAAACAACGCTGAGTTAAGAAAAGTTAGGAAGAAAAGTTTGAAATACTGTAATTGGAAACTTCTGTAATACAGTCAAGACAACAATAACATTAAATAATAACAATAACGATATATTCATGATGAATATTAATAACCTTTACATAGCAACGTACAGCGAGTCCTAGCTATGAAGAATATTATATTTTATCCTACAATGATATAAAAAAAAGAAAGAAATATTAATAATAAATAAAAAAGATAAAGAAAACTTTCTGAACAAACTTCTGTACACAGATTGCCCGGAAGGTATTGCAAGGGATAATACTCTTACTACTTCACAGAAGATATGTTTTTATATTTACATTATTTGTTTGTTGCTTGTTTATATTCACTGAAGTCACTTATTGGCATTGTACCAGTCATTCCAATCATCTTCTCTCTCTTCTTCTCTCTCATACGGGAATTTTAATAAGCAAGTTAACGGTCTTTGCATTTACTCTGTCAATGTACATAATAATAATAATAACACACACATAATAACACACATAAATAATAATGGAGAAACAGTTGTTAGGGGATACGTACATATATTTAAAGAGAAATCTGTACAGATTTTGAAATCTATCTGTACAGATTTATCTTGAAAATATATGTACGTACATATTTATACATAAATTAGGAGTTGTTTTCTCCATTTTAAGACTCATGCTATTTTTACACACACACACACACACACATAATAATACACAACATAATAATAGCCAGAGGCAGGCAGTCAATCTTCTTGCACAGAAACAAGATGCACTCAGCGTCTCCCACCAAAACTCCCCAAGGGGCACTGGTGCAAATAAACGGCACATGTGTCCAGTCCTCAAAATATACGGCCTCAACTACGCCCCCTCCCTTCCCCCTCCCCTCCCCGTCCGCCGGAATATCGCCCATCACGAGAGAGAATGATGGACGCAAAAAGCCGACCGGGAGTTGATTTCACTATAAATAAACTCTTCGGGTGGGCCAGAATTTCGGCATCAGTAGCGCCGCCCCCCACTCCCCCCCCCAAAGCAAAAGAACGGGACGGGATGGTTCATAACTCTTGTTTTGCAGGTCCGTTTCAGCACGCACTGGCGAACAGCAGGCAGAAGGCAGCAAGCAGTAAACAGCAAGCAGTAAACAGCGGGCAGAAGACAGCAAGCTGGAGATAGTAGGCATCAAGCAGTCAGCAGTCACCATGCAGCAAATAACACGTAGTAAACAGCAGACAGCAGGCAGCAAATAGCATACAGCAAGCAGCAAACAGCAGACAACCAGCAACATGCAGAGAACAGCAAACAGGCAGCAAACAAACAGCAGTAAACAGTAGACAGGCAAGCAAAAAACAGCTGGAAGCAAGCAGCAAGCAGCAGACAGCAAAAGCATCCACCAAGCAGCAAACAGCAGGCAGGCAAGCAGCAAACAGCAGGAAGCAAGCTACACACAGCAGCACGCAGAAGCAAGCAATCTACACACAGCAGAAAGCACGCAGCAAACAGCAGGCAGACAATCTGCAGACAGCAGGAAGCAAGGAGCAAACGACAGGCAGCAAACAGCACAGAGAAGTCAGTGCAGCAAACAGCAAACAGCAGACAGCAAACAGCACACAGCATGCAGAAGGCAGCGGCCTTTTGGCATTCTCACGAACAGGGTTGTTGGTGCTCGTCACGAATGGCGCACGGATTGATCGCATGCACGCAAGCACTTGCACAGGCACGGAATCCCGAAGAGTGCGCTCTGATGAATTAGATGGTGAATGACCAATACAAATAATACTGAAGATAAATCTAGCAGTTATAACTACTAAAACAAAACTATTTTACGTATGAACTTCAAATTTGGCAAGATGGATCTAGCTTACCCACAGTCCCAAAAGTGAAAATGGTAATGCCATTTTCCTTATCTTCCTAAAACTCCAGGAGATATAGGAAAAGTAAATAGGTAAAAAAAAAAAATCAGTAGCAAGAGAGAAACCTGGGGATATAAATTTGAACTAAGATTGTATTCTTCGTGTTGTTAATTTATCTTCTTTCTTCTTTCTCTTCTTTTCTTTCTCTCTCTCTGTAGAAGAAGAAGAAGAAGATGAAGAAGTAGCTTTATATAGAGAGAGAGAGAGAGAGAGAGAGAGAGAAAGAGAGAGAGAGAGAGAGAGAGAGAGAGACGCACAGCAAGCATATTACATTTCAAAGATAAAGAGCTGTTTTTATAACCCTCCAAACATAAAACCTACAGAGAGAGAGAAAGAGAGAGAGAGAGAGAGAGAGAGAGAGAGAGAGAGAGAGAGAGAGAGAAATCAGAGGCAGATTTTATCGCCATCATTATCGACAGCACCCCAAGGCATACTAACGAATCGCTGGTCTACCCGTAGTAAAAAAAAAAAAAACTAAAATAATACTACTAATTGGAGAACTAAAACGATAAAGAATAAAAGAAAGACATAATGAATTCGAAACCAATTAATAAATTCTCTCGCACCTTTCCCCTCTTCCTCCTATCTTTCATCCATTACTCTAAATTCAAAACTAAATGAGACCATAACGATGAAGATATACAGAGGAAACCAGCAAGAGAGAGAGAGAGAGAGAGAGAGAGAGAGAGAGAGAGAGAGAGAGAGAGAGAGAGAGAGAGAGAGAGATTTTGACGGGGATTGGATTCTTCGTGTCGTTTATCTCTCTCTCTCTCTCTCTCTCTCCTGCTTCTTATTTTCTTCTTCTTCTTCTGAGAGAGAGAGAGAGAGAGAGAGAGAGAGAGAGAGAGAGAGAGAGATAAATTGACAACACGAAGAATACAATCTTAGTCCAAATGTATATCCCCAGTTCTCTCTCTCTCTCTCTCTCTCTCTCTCTCTCTCTCTCTCTCTCTCTCTCTCTCTCTCTCTCCCCTGCTTCTTCTTTCCCCTCTTTTCCTCTTCTCCTTCTTCATCTTTTTCTGAGAGAGAGAGAGAGAGAGAGAGAGAGAGAGAGAGAGAGAGAGAGAGAGAGAGAGAGAGAACTCACTGACGCATGTGATTAGATGCCACATGAATTTAATTCCGAATTCGCATAAAAGTGGTAATGGTGCCATAATGTGCAAGAGGAAAGACGGAAAGTGCCAGGGAAGAGGGGTGTATGTACACAGACAGGAAGGAGTACGTGAAATTACCGACAGGTAAGGAAGTGTAATTAGAAATACACTTAGGTGTTAAGGAATGATATTAAATGTATAGAACAGAAAGATAAAGAACAGAAAGATTTATAATCATAGAAAGATATACTATATTTATAGAGATAATATATATATATAGTGTATATAAATATATATATATGTATATATATATATAAAAACATTAGGGAATAATAGTAATGGTGACACCATAATTACACCATAATTACAAGCAGATATAGACGGTGACAAGAAACGATTATATAGAAAAGTTAGTATAACCTATAGAAATATAAAATAGAGATTTGACAAAATATCAAAATATGTATATAAGTATATAGAATGATGAAGAGAGAGAGAGAGAGAGAGAGAGAGAGAGAGAGAGAGAGAGAGAGAGAGAGAGAGAGAGAGAGAGAGAGAGAGAGAGGCAGCTCTTCATCCATCCCCCACTTAGTCGAAAGCATAAAGCGAAATGCATTAAAGGTGAGCCAGCAACAGACAATATCTCACTCACTCTCCCTCTCTCCCCCTCTCTCCCCTCCCCACTCTTAAAACATGAGGGACGCGGTTCCTGGATTATGAACAGCATTCAAGGTTCTATGACTTTTCTTTTTTATTTTGTTTCCGCCTCTCTCTCTCTCTCTCTCTCTCTCTCTCTCTCTCTCTCTCTCTCTCTCTCTCTCTCATTACAGAGAGTCAGGAAGAATGTTTAATATACTTCAGTGATTCAAGCCTACATCTCTCTCTCTCTCTCTCTCTCTCTCTCTCTCTCTCTCTCTCATTACACCAAGAAAATGTAAAACAATCTATCTAAACGTTCTTGAATAGTAAAAAAAATGAGTTAAACTGATTGACAATCTCTCTTATGCGATCTCTCTCTCTCTCTCTCTTGTATTTACTTCATCGTAATAACACAAAATACTCACGACACAACAGATTCCTATCTCCCACTATCTCTCTCCAATTTTAAACAACAAAAAAACACAGACTGCATATGGTACAATCTACTACTCCTACCATCCGCGTTTTCCCCTTCCTAAAGAAGAAAAAAAAAAAACTTTCAATTTCCATTCTCCACAACGCCATTAGACAATCACAAACTGAACACGCAGTTCCTGGACAGAAATGAAAGCCCACAGGAAACCCTTAGGAAGCCCTCTGGAAGCTCACGGTAAGCCCTCTTTAAGCCCTCTGGATGCCCACTGGAAGCCCTCTGGAAACGCACAGGAAGCCCTCTGGAAGCCGTCTGGAAGCCCTATGGCAGCCCTCTGGAAACCCTATGGAAGCCCTCTGGAAGCCCAAGCCCACTGGAAGCATTCTGGAAGCCCTCTGGAAGCCCTCTGAAAGCCCACTGGAAGCCCTCTGGATGCCCACTAGAAACCCTCTGGAAGCCCTCTGAAAGCCAACTGGAAGCCCTCTGGATGCCCACTAGAAGCCCACTGGAACCCCTCTCGAAGCCCTATGGCAGCCCAATGGAAGCCCATGAGAGCACTGTCCCTTCTTCCAGAGACATGACTGAATTATGGACCGGGGCGCGTTACCCTTTCGGGCGTGGAATAATTGAAGGTATAAAATACGGCCCCCTATGAAATAGGACATTTATTTAAGCTTTGCCCCGAAACTGAGGTGATTATTCACGCCAAAACTGATTGGGGAGGTTTTGCTCTAATTTACCGGTTAATCCAGGGTGTGTTAAGAGACTCCGTGATTTAAATGCATGCAAGCAAATTTTAAGGAGAGAGAGAGAGAGAGAGAGAGAGAGAGAGAGAGAGAGAGAGAGAGAGAGAGAGAGAGAGAATTTTTGTGTATGTATCATTCGCCAATGTGCTTTAATCTTAGTTGTTAAATCTATTATATTTTTTTACATATTACTTTTGAAATATATATGTTGAAGATCTATAAAAGCAAAACAAAACAAAAACTCAAAATACAGATAATTCAGGAGTGTCTAAATTGAGTGCGAAATCTTTAAGACATTTCATCTTTTGTTAACGGAAAGTATCCGTAACTGACAGCGTATTTAACTAAATAACTCCACTCAATAACAAAATTCTACATAATTTTTTAATGCCTGTCTACGAGGACAATTACGCTACACTACAATCACAAGGATTTATAATTGTGATTTATAATGGCATGTGTAACAATGGTAGAACTTGAAGAGAGAGAGAGAGAGAGAGAGAGAGAGAGAGAGAGAGAGAGAGAGAGAGAGAGAGGGGGGGGCGAACATGAATTACACGTGTCACAAAGAAGGAAACCATAAGAAAAAATCCTTCAACCGCAATATAATAATCTCAGACACATGACAATGAAACATCACCTTCACTGACAGAAACAACGCGAATAAAGAAAGAGACAAAGAGTTTAAATGGAGAGAGAGAGAGAGAGAGAGAGAGAGAGAGAGAGAGAGAGAGAGAGAGAGAGAGAGAATATACATACCATAAACTAAAAATGTGCAGAGAGAAAGAGAGAGAGAAAGCCTGAAAAAATGGATAAAGGTCTATGTAGACATCAGAAAGAGAGAGAGAGAGAGAGAGAGAGAGAGAGAGAGAGAGAGAGAGAGAGAGAGAGAGAGAGAGAGAGAGAAAAATGTACAGAAAAAGAGAACCTGAAAAAATGGAAAAAGAACTACAAGAGAGAAAAGAGAGAGAGAGAGAGAGAGAGAGAGAGAGAGAGAGAGAAAAGATAACCTGAAAAATGTACATAAAAAGAGAACCTGATAAAATGGAAAAGAGAGAGAGAGAGAAAGAGAGAGAGAGAGAGAGAGAGAGAGAGAGACTTTTCCCGGAAGAATAAAAAAAAAAAAACAGATAAGAATGAAAAAGATGCGGCGAGGGAAAAAACACATTATTGACGCGCGGCCCATAAGCGCGAAACTCGGCCCACTGACCCAGTTCTATTGAGCGAAGATCATATGGACACATTCACAGAGGCCCTGAGAGGGAGACGACGGAAAAAGGTTTAAAGAGACAGGAACAAAAACAAAACACAAAAGCGTTTGAGAACGAGACAAATGAACGCAACCGAAAAGACATTAATCAAACGGAGTAGTTGATGGAGAGTGAATAGCAGTTCTTAATGATTGGAAATAGTTGACACAAATGAACGCAACCTATGAATGGTTTATAAAGCGACAAAAGGAAAAAACAAAACTCAAAAGCGTTTGAGTAAGACACAAATGAACGCAACTGAAAAGACATTAATCACAAGGAGCAACTGATGATTACAAATTGATGAAACAAATAAACGCAACCTACAAACAAAAACAAAACACGAACGCGTTTGAGAACGACACAAACGAACGCAACCGAAAAGACATGAATCATAAAGAGCAACCGATGAGAATGAATAGCAGTTCGTTACGATTACACCAGATGACGCAAGTGTGAACGCGACCTTTAAAATATTAACTTCAAATAACCAGTTGATAAAAATGAACGCAACTGGTAATAATTGCAAAGAACGGTTAATAAAAATGAAATCAACTCATAATAAAACAATGATTTCAAAGAGACGCACGAACAAAATGATCCTTTGTGTGCGTGAGTGCAAAGACCCGATTTTTAAAAAAACGAAATAAAACAATATATCAAAGAGAATCACAGAACAATGGGAAGAAATAAAGAAGGAAGGAAAACATTTATGACAATTACGCCCAAACATATACTAAAAATGAAAAACCAAAAATTCATAGAAGAAATTCATAGAACAATGGAGAGACAAAAGATGGCGATGATAAACGAACATACACAAAAATTGGGAAAATATTAAGATGAGGAAAACTTAGAAGAAAATCACACAACAATGGAGAGAAAAAAGATTGTAATGATGATGTCATAAATTTCATTATATAAGAAAAATAATGTAATGAATAAATGTAAAATGTTGACGTCATACTATGTACAACGCTACGTGCATACATATATCGTTTTCATATGTGTAACAGATGTTCTGTGGATAATGAACACCACATTAAACAGTCAAAATCATTAAATATGAAAGCAAAGAACAAAATAACGCACGGGATATAAATACAGGTAAAATAAACGAAAAATAACAATACAATAAAAATTATATAACTTCTAAAATCCATATAAAAACAAGTCAATCATCGGACAAAGTAAATAACGGAAAATAGACATCAATAACAAAGACCAATAAGCAAACAAGAAGCTCTTTATGGCATTGCAAGGACACAAGAGCCCCAACAAATGCAAGGAAAGCCGACACTGAAAGATAAGGTGAAGGGTCAGTGAAGATGGGTGGGTGTTTAATCTGTCCACTTCTTTTTTTATTTTATTTTATTCAACTGTTTTTTTTTACTATTTTTAACCATCTTAATTTTCCTCTGAACTACACCACAAAAGACAGGAGTTTCTGGTATAACCCCCTAAAATGTCATCAAAACATGTCGGCAACTTATCGTAGACATATCACAAACAGGTTGAAAACATGTCTACGACCCTTAAGTGGAAAATAAACCTTTGGCTAAGGCTGGATAATTGAATGAAGCACAGTTTAGAACTACCAATTTGTCGCTGACTTATAATCAACCTAAAATATATAAAAAAAACACATGTTGGCAACTTATCGGATACATATCACAAACAGGTTGCAAACATGTCAACGACTAAAAATGGAGAACATGCCTTTGGCTAGGGCTGGATAATTAAATGAAGCACTGTTTAGAGCTATCAATATGTCGCTGACTTATATTCAACCTAAAATATCACAAAACACATGTTGGCAGCTTATTGCATACATATCACAAACAGGTTGAAAACATGTCTACAACCCTTAAGTGGAGAACAAACCTTTTGCTAAGGCTGAATAATTGTATGAAGCACTGGTTAGAACTACCAATTTGTCGCTGACTTATATTCAACCTAAAATATATAAAAAAACACATGTTGGCAATTTATCGCATACATATCACAAACATGTTGCAAACATATCAACAGCCTTAAGTGGAGAACAAACATTTGGCTAAGGCTGGATAATTGTATGAAGCATTGTTTAGAACTACCAATACGTCGCTGACTTATATTCAACATAAATTATATAAAAAAAAAAAAACACATGTTCGCAAATTATCGCATACATATCACAAACAGGATGAAAACATGTCTAAGACCCTTAAGTGAAAAATGAACCTTTGGCAAATGCTGGATAATCGTATGAAACACCGGTTAGAACTATCAATAAGCCGTTGACTAATGTTTAACCTGTTTATGATGGGTGGGTGATAAATTAACATGTTTATGACATTAGGAAAAGCGCTGGGAACAATATGAACGATATTAGAGAGTACAGGACCCCATATTAACTCGCCCTTTACACTGTTCACTGTTTACTAGAAATAGATCAAGGAACACTGGCAAATATATATATATATATATATATATATATATATATATATATATATATATATATATATATAATATATATATATATATATATATATATATATATATATACATACACATATATGTGTATATGAATATGTATATATATATATATATATAAATATATATATATATATATATATATATATATATATATATATATATATATATATATATATATATATATATATATATATATATATATATACTGTATATATATATATATATATATATATATATATATATATATATATATATATATATATATATATATATATATATATATATATATAGAGAGAGAGAGAGAGAGAGAGAGAGAGAGAGATTAAACCCTTACTAATCCCCTCTCCGTCTCTCTCTTTCCTAAAAAAAAAAACATAAATCCTAAGACAGTATGAAAAGGCGAAGAAAGCGGAGGAGGAGGAGGAGGAGGAGGAGGAGGAGGAGGAGGAGGAGGAGGAGGGGAGGAGGAGGAGGAGGAGGAGGAGGAGGAGGAGGAGGAGGAGGAGGAGGAGGAGGAGGAGTTCGGCGGTCTCGGTTCGCTTGTCAAGGATTATGACCTGTTTTATGAGCCCCGAGCTTTAGCAAAGGACCTTTTAAAAGGCACACCAACTCTTTTTCTCCCCCAAAAAGCGAGACTCTTGAGAGCCGGGGAAGTAAAGAGCCTTAGTACGCCCACGCAGGAATCCTTTTTTTTTTTTTTTTTTTTTCGGCATCGATTCTACTTGGTCCTTTTTCCAGGGAAAGAAATTCGGGGCATGTAGTGTAAATACGATATCTACAAACAATGACCTCGTTTGAAAATTTCTGATAAATGTGAAGGCCATTATAATGATGAGGAATTACTGACGATAAATAAATAAATAAATATATAAATAATTATATAATTAACTAAATGAATAAACTTATAAATTAAATCTATATTGTTTATTGCAGCTCAAGGCTGGAATACATGTAATAAAACATTAAAAATTTATTCTCCAAGAAAGGTCATCAAGTTACCCACACTGGAATAATAAATGGTGAAAAAAATTTCAGTATAAAATAACTCGAAATGTTTTGCTTCCTATTCACGAATTTCAACATAAACTTAAATTCAATTCAACCTTCAAAGAATTACTTTAAAAAAATTACGCTCTACCGAGACTACTCATAACGGCTAATTACGGTACAGCGGTCTTCCTGCATACTGGGTACTTTCTAACTATGCTATCTTGGTAACATTTTATTATATACCACAAAACGTTAAAAGAGGTTGATGGACAGGTGTGGTTAAATAAAACTACACCTCAATCTTAAGTGAGTAAAAAGCCACAATAATGTGAATGAGAGACTGTTTTTACCAAAATGCAAAAAAGGTTTAAAAAAAAAAGGGGGGGGGGCTTTCGACCGTTTGCGCAACGGTCCTCTTAAGCTGAAAGCTTTCCCACCCCCTTTTTTTTACTTTTTTTGTATTTTGGAAAAATACAGTCCCTCATTTACAATATTGTAGCTTTTTACTCATTATTTCCGGTCACAGTAAAGTGTTGAACCATAGATAATCTCAGAAGCGCTCGGCAATTATTAAAAAAATATATATATAAAATTATAAAACCACATTCCGTGACCCAGTTACAAAATCACATATCAAAATCAAATCAAGAGACATTCAACCATATGTTCCGCCCTTAAAATAGTGAAATTAACATGTAATTTAAAGTACGACATTCACGAAAAAAAATATATAAATATATATATATATGTATATGCATACATATATGTATGTATATATATACATATATATATGTATACATATATATAAATATATACTATATAACATAAAAACTTTCTCCCTACCACCATCTCTGAATATATCACACAGTTATATTTAAACTTCGAAAAACCTTCAACAGCGGAAAAAAACAGGCGGAGTATTTCTCGTAGAGGTGACCACAATTATATTACTCCTTTGACCACAAGAATGACCAAAAACGATCTCCGCCAGAATTAATGAGGATGCCAGTCATGTTGCAACTTGTATGGAACCTTTGTTGTTTTCTTTGAGAGAGAGAGAGAGAGAGAGAGAGAGAGAGAGAGAGAGAGAGAGAGAGAGAGAGAGAGAGAGAGAGAGAGAGAGATCAGGAAAACAGAAAATCTTAAGATGAATAAATGGGTTACTTTCGACTGAAAAATTTCACGATGAAAAAAAAAAAAGAGAGAGAGAGAGAGAGAGAGAGAGAGAGAGAGAGGAGAGAGAGAGAGAGAGAGAGAATCAGAAAACAGAAAATCTTTAGATGAATAAATGGCTTACTTTCGACTGAAAAATTTCAATGATGAAAAAAAGTCAAAATAAAGAAAAGAGAGAGAGAGAGAGAGAGAGAAATCATAGCTGAATAAATGGGTTACTTTCTACAGAGTCAAAATAAAGAAATTATTAGATATTCATATTAAATTTTATTAGGTATTATTATTATTATTATTATTCTTATTATTATTATTCAGAAGGTGAACCCCAATCATATGTAACAAGCCCACAGGGGCCACTGACTTAAAATTCAAGCTTCCAAAGAATATGGTGTTCACTCGAAAGGAGTTACAGAAGATAATATTAACGGGAACCACAGATAGAAGAGACCAGCTATCAGAAAAGAATAAACAATTTAACAAATAAATAAATAAACAGATAAAATAAATAAATAAACAGATAAAAATGTAAAAAACTAAAATTCAGTATCTTCTCTCCGGTATTCCCGAGGAGAATAAATTCCCGGAATTCTCAATTTCCTCAGGGAAGAGAGAGAGAGAAAGAAGCCGTCTCATTTCGACTCTGCCCAAAATGAGAGAAACACCACCAAACTTCTGTTCATATCCCGAACGTCACACCCACCAGATTAAGCAAATACACCCCAGATGCTGTTGATGAAGGCGATAACTCCACCTCCAGGATTCAACGTGTGAGCTCTCTCTCTCTCTCTCTCTCTCTCTCTCTCTCTCTCTCTCTCTCTCTCTCTCTCTCTCTATCTAAATCATACTATGACACACACACACTCTCTAAATCTAAGTCATAAGACTCATTCTCTGTCATGTAGGCTAAGTCATAACAGGATATATTCTCTCTCTCTCTCTCTCTCTCTCTCTTAATCTAAATCATGATATGACACACACACATTCTCTCTCCCCCTTACTCTCTAAACTTAGGTCATAAGACTCTCTCCCTCTCTCTCTCTCTAATGTAAGTCATAACAGGACCTCTCTCTCTCTCTCTCTCTCTCTCTCTCTCTCTCTCTCTCTCTCTCTCTCTCTCTCTCTTCTCTCATCTCATGTAAGTCATAATAAGACTGTCTCCCAGATAATCCTGGCTGGCAAGGGCTAGGGATAGCTCGGTGAGTAAGGGGGGAAGGGGTAGAGGGGGAGAGAGAGTGGGGGAGGGGAGGGGGGTGTTACAACGGAGGCCTCGAGATAAAGGGATTCTGCATCACAAGAACAAGATCCCTCCCTGACAAGATGCAGAGTGCATATTTTGACGCGGGGTCCCGTTTTAATTTGCGCTGACGTTTAGAAACGTTGCATTAGCTGTGATGAAAAACGTTTCACACGTTCACTCTTACAAAAAGATCATTACGAATTTACTTTATTATTAATCTTTACTTTGAAGGTTAGAGTTAATATTGACGCAGAGTGACCTTCCATCTGTTCTCCTCTTCCCGTGGATAATGCGGGACTTGGCGTCTTAATGAGATCACGTCCCTATCGTGTTCCTAACAGGTATCGACCTCTTATGCAAATACATCTTTAACATGTATGTAACGGGAACATGAGTCTTCGCATACACTTTCCAGACGCTAGTTTTGTTAAGGTGAACTGGTAATGGACCCATGAAAAATTATCATATATAAATCTTTAAGATTTCAAGATCGAATAGAAGAAAATAGATTTTAAATGAATCGGGAAAACGGAGGCAAAGCCAGAATTCCAAAGCTCTAGAATCGCGAGAAAAAGAACCACCCAACGATGCAATAAGATGAAATAATATTTCCACGGAACAAAAGTGCAAAGATAAAAGAACAAAACAATTAGCGGTCCACACCAGGCATCTTATTATTCTTAACTCTTTAATCCTACTTACTGGCTGGCTTTGGACAAGGGCCCTTGCTGGCATAAGTCCAACTTAATCTGAAGCAACCAAAAATAACTTGGGTAAAAATCAAAAATGGTTTACTCCCCACTCCGATATGAGACATGACAGTCACAAGGAAGGCCGATGTTCTTACGTGCAATTGGCAGCCTTTCTCAAAGGGATGAGCTCATTCGATGACCTCACTCGAAAAAAAAAAAAAAAAAAAAAAAAAAAAGTAAAAAATGCGCCGAAGTTCCTTCGGCGCAATCGAGTTTTCTGTACAGCGTATAATCACGGCCACCGAAAATAGATCTACTTATCGCGGTCCATGAAACTTTAACCACTGCCCGGTGGTGGCCTGTTCTATATCGCTGCCAGAAGCACGATTAAGACTTTAACCTTAAATACATTAAAACAAAAACTATTGAGGCTAGAAGGCTGCAATTTGGTACGTTTGATGATTGGAGGGTGGATGATCAACATACCAATTTGCAGCCCTCTAGTCTCAGTAGTTTTTAAGATCTGAGGGCGGACAGAAAAAGTGCGGACAGAAAAAAGTGCGGACGGACAGACAATACTTTTTCTTTTACAGAAAACTTAAATAGTTTTCTTTTATATAAAATAAAATAAACAGGATATCTAGTTAAAACGAAGGATCTTTGGAGCGTTTCTCAAACTTGACCCAAAATAAATGAACGTGTTTCCTTGCACCTGTCTCGCAAGGAGGCAGCCACTTTGTACACCTTTTAACATTTTCATGCTGAATTTTATTACATCATTACGAACGCGGTAACAGCTTTTATATATATACATTTATATATATATATATAATGTATATATATATATGAATATATATATATTGTGTATATGTATAACTATATAATATATATTACATATACAGTATATAATATTTCCTGTAGAGTATAACTGAAAGAGAGAGAGAGAGAGAGAGAGAGAGAGAGAGAGAGAGAGAGAGAGAGAGAGAGAGAGAGAGAGAGAGAGAGAGAGACCTATTAACCTAAAAAGAAATTCCTTCAAAAGCAAACTCGAAATAACGTTCTCAAAATATTTTGACAGAAATAAACAACAAATAACAAATATCATATTCGTGAAGACAATATAACCTTTTGGCATTTCACCCAGGGAGAACATGACATCAGAGGGAAAAAAAGGAGGCATTAGAACAAACGAGAATAAATTCTAGGCAAATGCTGAGAGTAAAAAGCCGTCACACAAATATTTTCTGAGGTCACTCGAACACCCATGACCGGTTTGACACTAATTCATGATAATTTCTTTTTAAGATTTTAATTTTTTTACTAAGTGGTGTGAACCCTTTGGCAGATGTGGGTATAATAATAAGAATAATAACTGAACTTGGGCCAGCTGCTTTATAATATACCTTCTGAACTGAATTGAATTGAATATGAAATTAAGGCCAAAGGTCAAGTAAAGGGACCTATGAGGTAATTGAGCGCTGAAACGGAAATTGACAGTAAAGGGTCTGAAAGGTATAACAGGAGGAAAACCTCAAAGCAGGTGCACTGTGAATCAACTGTTAGGAGAGGGTGGGAAGTATGATGGAAGAAAGAATGCGAAAGGAGGTACTGTAAAAGGAACGAAAGGGGTTGCAGCTAGAGGCCGAGGGGACGCTGCAAAGAACCTTAAGTAATGCAGGAACGTCCTTAACGACATACAAGCTCCCATTTTAGCCAAAGAAGTATGTCTCAAAGAGGATCTTCTTCCGAAATAATAATAATAATAATAATAATAATAATAATAATAATAATAATAATAATAATATAATAATAATAATAATAATAATAATGTCATTTTATTCAATGAAGTATGCCTCAAAAATGGTCGTCTTCCAAATAATAATAATAATAATAATAATAATAATAATAATAATAATAATAATAATAATAATAATAATAATGTCATTTTATTCACTGAAGTATCCCTCGAAAAGGGTCGTCTTCTAAAATATCCCAAAAAACTATTAACAAATATGAGAGTTTGTTGAAAGAAATAAAGAAACAAAAGATAATCTGAGCATATTAACATACAAAATAAACCTCTCATTATTATTATTATTATTATTATTATTATTATTATTATTATTATTATTATTATTATTATTGCTGTTAAAAATATTGTTGTAAAAAATACAGCAACTGTGAGTATAAAGTATGTGATTATTATTATTATTATTATTATTATTATTATTATTATTATTATTATTATTATTATTATTATTATTATGCTGTTGTTGTCGTTGCTGCTGCTGTTGTTAAAAACCGCATCATAAACATAACTAAGAGAAACCCTCCAATCCAAAAAAATACTTTTATTACTAACACGTAAATCAATAAAACCGAAAGAAATTGGTCACTCGCTCCGCATCAGGCCAGAATTTTTTGTATTTATTTATTTTTTTTTTGCGGTCAGCCAGCCGCACTCCATGTAAAGACGTGACCAAAATACCATTAAGCTACCCATAATCACCCTCTAACGGCAGTTTAACAACACTCTTTCAAGGGTATTGGCGGCCTATTACGTTTTGTTTACGACGTGGCAACACTCTAAGCCGGACTTCTCTTCATAGCGTGAGTGTCCTTGACTCCTGTCAAAATCAGCTGTTGCTACAGATCAGTAAGACTCATGTGTTCTTCAGTTATACTGGGCTTCAAATGAGTACATGATGACGATGTTCGCTAAAACAATTATAATATTGACATTAATACTTTAAAGCAGAAATAATATCGATGGCCATAAATTTAGCAAAAGAAATAACAGTGACTATAAAACTAACCGAAAATATAATTATTATAATGTTCATTATATGGAAAGGTAGCCATAATACCTATCCAGTTTAATTATAACTGAAAGAAACATAATAGTTTCGAAATGTTGCTAATTTATTAAGACAACCATAAAAAATGATCGTAGTTACCGTAATAATTAATAATACGAAAATAAATCACAGGAATGATGCAACAGAACTACTGAAAGGAAAAAGTACCAAATTATCTGAAATATGTTTTTACTTATTTACATAAATACAGATAAACAAACTGACTGTATATGAAAACTATAATATAGTCTGTAACTCATTATTATTGTCGCTTAACCTTGACATTTAGAGTTTGTGTTTGAAAAAATTTTTGGTGGCGTTTAATGATGACTGCATAATTATGATCTAACAATACTTACACGATATTTTATATATATACACACATCCATAAATATATACAAATATAAACATATACATTATATATATATACATATATATATATATATATATATACATATTAAACATATATATATATATATATACATACACACATACATTTATATAAATATATATCAACACAAATACAAACATATACATATATGATTATTATCATTTGTACGTGATTCTGTATTACACAGGTGAAAAATAAGAAGAGATGTGTTGACCGGTTTGTTATTTCCAAGCCATTGACGAAGGAATACAAGCAGTATTTTACTACGAAAACTGCACCCGCTCCATATCCCCACTCAGGCCGGTGTCTGCAATAACATTGCTGATAAACAGACCATACCCCACCTCAGATCCACACCAGCGCCCTTTCAAACAATTTACAAATTGATATTTATGATAACCCTAGATTCAATGATGTTCCTTTCAGTTAGAATATACAATTCTTTTGCCCCTTCCCAGTTGATAGCAATTGTTCTCACAACATTTCAAAGTAACTAAACACATTTCTTTATGTTGTTCAATTCTTTTTTCCAGTGCTTTCCCGGTTTGGCCAATATAAAAGTTGTCACAAGTACACGAATTTTATTCAGAGTTCAACATTTTTTCATTGTTGTATTGTTCATGCGACAAAATGAAAAAGAACAACAAGCCTTGCTCCTTTTATATTGGCCCCAGTTTTAAAACATAAGTGTGTATATATAGACAAGAGAGCAGAACTTCAACGGTCAGGAGATCTTTCACTGAAAATCAACAGCTAGCTTTAATTTTAAAAATACTTGATCCTTTAATATCAAAAGAAATTTGTAAATTGTTTAAACACACAAACACACACATATATATGGTCTGTTTATCAGCAATGATCTATTGTGATTTTTATAGTTTTATAATATTTATTATATATATTATATATATATATATATATATATATATATACCCGTTTCTTATTTTTATGATATATATACATATACTGTATACGTGCATGCGTTCCTTGTTAATAATAGCAAGCAGTATTTTCCCGAAAACTGCACCCGCCTGCAAGCAGCGCCCTTTCAAACGCATTGTTATGATAACCCTTGAAGTTGGAGTAACTTTGCCCAAGCAATTACAACTTTCAGTAACTAAACCTTATTAATTATGAGTGCGTTCAGAGCAAACGTACCTGCCTTCGCTGCTCCCAGTTTTCAATTGAAAGAACTTTGGTCTAGAGAACGTGAAAATCAACAGCTAGCTTTAATTTTTTAAAAATCCCACACACATGTGTCCATATGTCATATATATATATATATATATATATATATATATATATATATATATATATATATATATATATATTCTAAATGTGTGTGTTGTGTGTGTCCATATATATATACCATATATATATATATATATATATATATATATATATATATATATATATATATATATATATATATTTGAAATAATCAACACACAATCACTGTGGAACAGAAATAAATTTCTGAATCACATCCTGCGAACCCAGGTCTTTCAATTGAAAGGCTAACCTGCCACACACACAAAGTTAGAACCCAAGTACCACTGTACCTTTTACCTGGGCAGGCTAACT
>NC_089741.1:40821037-40826037 GCF_040412425.1 Macrobrachium rosenbergii
GCCGGTACTAAAAGCAGTTCGCGTGCTTGCAGCTCTTAAGGGCCATTAAAGCATTTCTAACTATAGCTCAAAGTAATAATAACGTCTGCACTTGAAAGAAAAAAAGGAGTCTTAAGATTGGAATTTTATTGAAAGAACCTCCGGAAACGTTAAAAATTGCAATAATGAAAGCACAAGGAAAATATATCCTCCATACGTCGGCTTTTCTTCAAAAAATATACAAAAATGTGAAACAGCAAAATCTTTTCAAAAATGTATTTAAAACGTGTGATCTTTTTCTAGAAGCAATAATTGTCAATAAACGTCACACCCAAAATGTTGCATCTAAAAGACAAAAAGAAAACAAAACAAGAGAGAGAGAGAGAGAGAGAGAGAGAGAGAGAGAGAGAGAGAGAGAGAGAGAGAGAGAGAGAGAACGATAAAAATGGCAAACAAGTAAAAAAAAATGCGCCGAAGAAACTTCGGCGCAATCGAGTTTTCTGTACAGCCGCTACAGCGTATAATCAAGGCCACCAAAAACAGATCAATTTTTCGGTTGTCTCCGTATAATGCTGTATGAGCCGCGACCCATGAAACTTTAACCACGGCCCGCTGGTGGCCTATCCTATATCGTTTCCAGAAGCACGTTTATGGCTAACTTTAACCTTAAATAAATTGAAAACTACTAAGGCTAGCGGGCTGCCATTTGGTATGTTTGATGATTGGAGGGTGGATGAACAACATACATATTTGCAGCCCTCTAGCCTCGGTAGTTTTTAAGACCTGAGGGCGGACAGAAAAAGTGCCAACAGAAAAAAGTGCGGGCGGACATGCAAGTGCTTTGAGGCATTTCAAAGAAACTATGAATAAAGTTCAAGCAAAAAAAAAAAATTACCAAAAGACTGTAGGAGGTTCCTTCAAAAAAAAAAAAAAAATACAAATGAGCTTGCATGATCTTACAACTGGTGAGGAAGTGGTTAAATCAAACACAGAGCTATAAAAGTAACACTGTATCATACTGAAGTGTCAAGAAAATAGCACAAAAAAATACACACAAAAGAAAGGAAGAATGTGAAGATAGGTGTGCAGTCTACAGCATGTGAATGAGTCACATAGTTGTGTATATATGTATGTATGTATATACTTGTACATTTATAAATTTATACAAACATACATTTATAAATTTATACATATATATATATATATATATATATATATATATATATATATATATATATATATATATATAAATCACACAATCTCGGATAAATATTAAAAAACAGAAAACAAACTCACACACACACACTCCAGCTAAACTCAATTTGGCATCCCATATTTTACAAAAATCGGATAAATATTAACAAAAAAGAACAACTCACACACAAAACAATCAAACATCGCACATCAAAAACAAAACAATCAAACATCGAAAACCAGCCGTTCCTTACGAACCAAACCAAAATCGTTGTTCCTGTTCCTTCGAGTAACGGCGAAAGCCAAAAGTCGTTCCGTTCAGTAACTCTAAAGTAACGACCCAGAGCAAGTCGTCTCTTCGAGTAATGCCCCGGAATAAGCCACTTAAGGCGGGCTAATTCGGGTATTTTTCGACAGGAGCTGCTTCAGAAGAGAACGACCACGGAGGGGATGGGGGGGGGGTCGTCATCTTAATAAAGCACATTGTGAAACTGAACGCCCCCGAGTTAAGAATTAATAAACACTAGAGGGAAAAAACGCTGCCTTTCCAGGCACTGCAAAGATTACTGTCTCAGAGAGAGAGAGAGAGAGAGAGAGAGAGAGAGAGAGAGAGAGAGAGAGAGAGAGAGAGACGGCCTCATGAATGCATGCATGACGCTGTTTCAAGACCATCTCCGCAAAAATAGTTACCTCATTAGGGAGGAAAGTCTCGCGGGTGTTCTGAGCCGGAGGAGGAGGGTGCCAGTTACTCTTTTTCATCTCCCCAGATGTAGTTGCCGACTTTCCACCCAAAAAAGAACAAGGAGAGAGAGAGAGAGAGAGAGAGAGAGAGAGAGAGAGAGAGAGAGAGAGAGAGAGAGAGAGAGAAGTGCAAAGTGCAAGACTTTCCCAAAAGAATGGGCTAAATTAAGTGGGATTCAGTTTTGGGCTAAATTAAGTGGGATTCAGAACAAGATTAGAGACTATACTAAATTTGGGACAAAGAAACTTACAGAAAAAATTAAGCATTTTAAAAAATCATAACGTATTTGATATGTATATATTAGCTAAGTTGAAGCATATTTTAATAAGTTTATCCTTGTTGCAGTCAATAAACACAATATCAAAACACATTTAAAAAAGTATTCTAAAGTCAAAGCAACGCAATTCTACGTGAAAGGTTCTCTTCCATTTTCTGATGTGTTAAAACGTACAGCATTTTTAAAAATATAAAAAAACTTTTACACAAGAAAAACACACTCTGCTTTTAAAATCAAAAAAAAATCTAATTTTCAGGCAACAGAAATACACGCTGCTTCTAGAATAAAAAAAAAAAAAACATTAATTTCCAGAGAACAAAAACACAATGTTTCTTAAATTAACAAATCTAATTTTCAGTCAAAACACACTGCTTCTAAATTCAACATAACATCAAATTTCCAATCAACAAAAACACTCCTTCTAAAACTAACAAAACATCTAACATACAAAACAAATATTCAAAGCCAACCAAGACCAAACTATTTCACAAATAAACAAACTTCTAAGAAATAAAAAAAAAAACATTTACTTTCTGACTTAAGACGAAAAGGCCTAAAAAATCTCTCTCAGTCCCCCCGCCAGCGACCTCGAGGGAACTTCTTCTTCTTCGGCTGGAAAGATGTTTCCTTTCCGATACAAGACCCCAGGAACGTGGCCTCAGGTCACCTCCAGAGGAAAACAACCGGAAAATAACACTGCCTACAGAGCCGTCCTAAAAATCAGAGGCTTTACTTTTATCCCGATTGTCTGGACTACAATTCAAGTCTGGCGTCTACGAGCTTGAAGCAGAAGTCTGTAGATGGGAGGCTATTCTATTGTCAGGAAGCAAAGTGATAGACATATTTTATCATTTATTTTTTTTAGGATTCCATTTATATAATGGATTTGGGGTGGTTATTTCATCTCAAGGCTTTAAAGCAATTTTAACAGTGGAATTAGGAAGATTTGTGTTAATAAAAAGATATTTATGAGGATATACGAATTAAAGCAAGTAACTGAACAGATATCAATAAAAAAAAACCTTATGAATATGAACAATATATTATAGATAGATATATATATATATATAATTCAACATTGACGGTGAGGCTATCCTAGTACAAAACCAGGCGGCGTGAAATAGACAGCATGAAACATAATTCACTTTATATATAGCGACGTTTCGAGACCAATGTATCATCATCCAGGCTAAAATTAGCCTGGATGATGAGACATTGTCTCGAAATATAGGAATAGTGAATTACATAAATAAATATATATAAAATATAAAAATTATATATATATATATATATATATATATATATATATATATATATATATTTTTTATATATATATATATATATATATATATATATATATATGTGTGTGTGTGTGTGTGTGTGTATGATATATATACATATATAAATATCAAAAAACATAAAATTATGAGGAGAAAAATATAAATATATATATATATATATATATATATATATATATATATATATATATAGAGAGAGAGAGAGAGAGAGAGAGAGAGAGAGAGAGAGAGAGAGAGAGAGAGAATCAACATGAGCATTCATAAATAAACACCTACAAAATACAAACACACAAGACATGCGTGTAGAACACATATCCAGTGTAAAAAAAACACACACACACATTTCACTGCTGACAGAACCTTCAACAAGAACAAAATAAGAAGACTCTGAGGTAAGCATTAAAAAAAATACCACCAGGGCAGCAGAAGAAGAGAGCTGCACTCTCTCTCTCTCTCTCTCTCTCTCTTACAAGAAGAGCGCCCCTTCATAACAATTAACCAGAACACGAGAGCCAACGAGAAGCTAAAGACCCCCTCATTGCAAAGGGTTCCTGGGCCCTGGGGGTATTTTAAATAAGGAAAAGGGCGCAAGAGAAGTAGCCATTTCCGTCTACGGAACCTGAAGTTTAAACAGCCCGCGGCTAACCACCCAATACCCGTTTTCTATTCGCGTTTTCTATGCATTTGCCCCCCGAGGGGGAACTTCGTCAAGTCCATCACCACTTATACCTTTTTCCGCATGCAAGTGGCAATTATGGCTGGCGAGAGCTTCGCTTGCTCAAGGAGAGAGAGAGAGAGAGAGAGAGAGAGAGAGAGAGAGAGAGAGAGAGAGAGAGAGAGAGAGAGAGAATCTTTTTTACTATAAATATCTCCCCTTTGCTTTTAATTTAATTAAAATCGAGCCTACTATGCAACAACTCTCCAAGCAAAAATAGCAGACACACCAATGATGTCCCCGAAAAAAGTCCTGCCGTTTTTACGGGCCCCGGGACGTGGTCTTCTTCCCATTCAAGTTCCATTACAGGCCGCAGCGTCATTTCTCATCAGATCTCCTAAGCCATGGGACAAAAAGCCTAACATGGCTTCTCACGAGACACCGAATACGAACTACCCTTTATAATATATATATATATATATATATATATATATATATATATATATATATATATATATATATATATAGAGAGAGAGAGAGAGAGAGAGAGAGAGAGAGAGAGAGAGAGAGAGAGAGAGAGAGTCAATATGTGTAAGTGTGTGCGTATCACCATTCCAAATCCCGCAGTCATAATACATCTACCTTATGCTTTACTTATTTTGTTTTTCTCATTTTCTTATTTTTTTCTTTACTAATTTTTCTCTTCCGCCCCCTATCTCGACGTCTGAGATTTATGCAGATTGCCGGGCTGAACCTTATAACAGGTTACAGACTCATCGCCTCGGGTTTTTCCTGGTGAAACGGCCTGTTTATATGAGGGAGATTTCGTGTGTTTGTTTGTTTGTTTCAAGTGTG
>NC_089741.1:40831037-40843537 GCF_040412425.1 Macrobrachium rosenbergii
ATTTCGCCTGTCCATTACTGCTCTTCGTGTGGCAACGACAATCAGCCCACTTGGGACACGCTGTAATGATGTCATGTTATAAATGCGGGGTTGTTGATATAAATATAAATATAAATATACATATATAATTTATGTATATATATATATAATTTATATATATATATATATATATATATATATATATATATATATATATATATATATATATATATATATATATATATATATATATATATATATATATATATATATATATATAATTTATGTATGTGGGTCCATCACTAAAATAATAACTCAGATATAAGCAATTAACTGATTACTGTCAAATGCACTGCTTTAACCGAACGGCAATTCGCTAACAAGATCAGTTACCGGTGACACAACGGGTGGGGCGGGGGTGGATGGGAGTGTTAGGACACACCCTCCCCAACCCATCCCTCCCTCTCTTACCTGTCCCCTCCCAAGGACCCACGAAACTTACGCCAATTACCAGTCCGCGGTCTCGGCGTCCAAATTGCGTCGTCACTTTCCCTTGGCCGCGAGGCTGGAGCGACTTACGGAATCTGCGTAAATCGCTGCGCAGTAATTAACGAAAACCGACGCAAGGCCGCGCAGCTGACGCTAATAGCGAATAAGTTCAGTTGCTACACGCGAAGGCAAGGCTTGGTTTCGAGATGTTTTCTTAACGTAACGAAAGCGGGTGTTTTTTTTTTTTTTTTTTTTTTACTAATAATTGCTTAATTGGTATGCGTGCTTGCTTGATTGCTTTTAAGTCATGTTGGGTTATACGGAAATATGTATTTACTGTTGTCATTACTGTTATCATTACTGTTGTTGGTGATTACTTTCAATTGCGCGATTCATAAAAATATTACTAATTCATGGAATACGGGAAAACATTCATTGATGGGAAAATGTTCATTTACGTTCATTTACTGTTATCATTACTATTATTATTGCTGTTGGTGATATTATTTTCAATTGCGCTACTCTTACAAAGATTACTTATCCATGGAATGCATAAAAATATTGGTTACTACACAGAAAGCTTATATTCAAGCGTCTCAGAAATATGAATATAAATTTCAAAATGCACAGGATTTGTCAAAAATGACACCCTTCTGTGAAATATGCAATATTTCTTGACAACCAAACCTAATAATTACTTAAGCCCCAATGTGTCACTTTTTTTTTACCAGTGGGATATACTTTTATTTATCTATTATTATCCTAGCTTTGGTTTCTCTTCCACAAATAGGCTTTTTATTATTTGGAAGTCGGTTTTACTAGTTAATGTTCTTCTGTGTTTCATAGACACATTAATGTGTACAAATTATGAATACCACTTTTACTACTGCTACCACTACTAGAAATGCTCATCCACCTATTTCTGGAATAATAATAATAATAATAATAATAATAATAATAATAATAATAATAATAATAATAATAATAATAATAATAATAATATGTTCTGTTAAACAGAATGGCAGCATCAATGGAACTGATTTTATACAAGGTCTTTTCAATAATAATAATAATAATAATAATAATAATAATAATAATAAATTATACCCATAATCATAGGAACACTAGGCACGATCCCAAGATCCCTGAAAAGGAATCTGGAAAAACTAGATGCCGAAGTAGCTCCAGGACTCATGCAGAAAAGTGTGCTACTAGAAACAGCGCACGTGGTGAGGAAAGTGATGGACTCCTAAGGAGGCAGGATGCAACCCGGAACCCCCCAACACTATAAAAACCACCCAGTCGAATAGGATGACTGTGACATACAAAAAAAAAAAAAAAAAAACCAAATATATATATATATATATATATATATATATATATATATATATATATATATATATATATATATAATAATAATAATAATAATAATAATAATAATAATAATAATAATAATAATAATAATAATAATAATAGCATGTTCTGTTACACAGAATGGCAGCATCAATGGAATTGATTTTTTAATAATAATAATCAATTGATTTTCAAGGTCTTTTCAATAATAATAATAATAATAATAAGCAAACTCATTCTAACCCAAACAACCTTGACACAATTCTGCATCGAAAACACGTCAATTTCTTCGACCTACTTTCATCAATACAACTTTCCCTCTTATAAAACTCCAATGGCCCAAAACTTTAAGATACAATCCAGAGTAACTTAACGAGGGAGACAAAAGACAAAAGACCACTTGGCCCACCCCCCAACGCCCAAAATCACATGGGCGTTGTGCCATCAAGTGGCATGACTTTCATTAGGCAAAATCTTCTTATCATCATCCCAGAGCGACCGACGAAAATTAGGTCAAGGTTAAGGTGGACCAAAAAGTGAGATAGGTGGGGGCCACGTGGCTTTTATTTAGGGCATTTCAACGCCTCATTGATGAAAACAGAACTTATTTATCGTGTTTTGTTAGTGAATAATAGCGAGGCAAAACAATGGGAGGAGGAGGAGTTCCTCACGAAATGTATAACTGCGAGGAAAGGGTCCTTTTATCCAGAAAAATTAGAAAAGATGTTGCTAATTCTGGTAAGTTAGGTCTTTCAAGAAAGCGAAAGATAATGCGTTTATGTTGAATTTATCCATAAAACAAAGATAAATAGAAAAAGAATATGCAAATACGGCTAAGTTAGGTCTCTCAAGAAAGCGAAGGACAATGCTTCTTAAGAAGATAATACGTCTATATCCCATTTATCCACATAAAAGGGAAAATTGAACAAAAACTTATTGTTATTGGTAAGTCATCTCACAGAGAAATTCTCCTGGGATAAGACGACCCATTAAAACGTCACCTAGTCTTAAATTTTGGTCTGATAGTCCCCACCCAACCAAGGCTATTCGAAAAGAGATATCGCATCGCCAAGCGTGATGTATAAACAAAAAAAAAAACTCTCTCAGGATTAGTGTCAAAACTCAAGACACGACTTCGTTCGGTTCCTGATCGTATCGGCTGTTTTGGGAACATCGACACACATGACTCATTTTTCGGGCCCAATGATCACGGGATATTGCTGCCTACTGAAAAAAATAAAGATTGTGAATTTGACATAACATCTTCCCTGTAAAAGCTGGTCAGTTTATTTTCTCTTGTAACGAAGGGACAAAGATCAAGACAATGCTCAAATGCCTCTGGAATACTCTCCTTTCCTGTAAAAGCTGGTCAGTTTATTTTCTCTTATAAAGAAGGGACAAAGATCGAGACAATGCTCAAATGCCTCTGGAATACTCTCCTTGCTTCCGTTTTCCCCATTCAAAATCAAGCATGGTCATTGAAATACGAGCGTATTAATGTTCTAGTATTATAATTGATTGACAGAATTTGGTAAACAAGAGTCACAAGGACTGTGACCACCTATTCCGACCTTCCTTGAGCTTTCTGGG
This sequence comes from Macrobrachium rosenbergii, assembly GCF_040412425.1. NCBI lineage: Eukaryota > Metazoa > Arthropoda > Malacostraca > Decapoda > Palaemonidae > Macrobrachium > Macrobrachium rosenbergii. The sequence continues at coordinate 40,834,449 of NC_089741.1, forward strand.
AACACAAAGGAAGGCAGAAAGTTCCATAACCTGAAGTGAGTGGAATGAAGGGCATATCAAAATGGTTGACTCTCAAACTGGCAATCTCCTTAAAATTTCCATTCAATAATTTAATATGAAAGAAACAAATGAAATAGGAATAATGGCAATCCTGATGACTGTTTGAACGATGGCAATCCTAATGACTTCTTCAACGTAAGCTATCCTAAAAGACTGCTTTCAAGAAGGCAATCCTGATGACTTCTTCAACGAGGGAATTCCTAGAAGACTGCTTTCGAGGCAATCTTAATGACTCTTCAGCGAAACCAACCCTAGAAGACTGCTTTCAAGAAGGCAATCCTAATGACTTCTTTAACGAAAGCAACCCTACAAGACTGCTTTCAAGGGAGGGCAATCGTGATGATTTCCTTCACACTGGCAATCCTGACAACTCCTTCAATGATGGCAATCCTGATGAACTCTCCAACGATGGCAATCCTGATGACCTCTCCAACGTTGGCAATCCTGATGACCTCTCCAACGATAGCAATCCTCATGACTTCCTTCACAATGGCAATCCTGATGACTTCCTTCACAATGGCAATCCTGATGACCTCTCCAACGATGGCAATCCTGATAACTTCCTTCACGTTGGCAATCCTCATGACTTCCTTCCCGATGGCAACCGTGATGACTGATTCCTTTCAAACGTGACGACTTCCTCCAATGGCAATCCTGAGTAGGCAATCCCCAATAACAGAGTCTCGGCAATGGCAATCGTGATTAGTGGCACGTGACGCCTGCACGGTGGATAATTAAATATCTAAGCAGTCGAGACTTCGCAGCACTTTTACGTCTAATTGCATCTAATTCAACTGAATGAATTGTTCTGAATTGAGATGAATTAGGCCAAAGGCCAAGCGCTGGGACATATGAGGTCATTCAGCGCTGAAACGGAAACTGACAGTAAAAGGTTTGAAAGGCGTAACAGGAGGAAAACCTCAAAGCAGTTGCACGATGAATAAGTTGTCAGGAGAGGGCTGAGGAAAGTACGATGGAAGAGAGGGAATATGAAAGGAGGTACAGTAAAAGGAACGAAAGGCACGCTGCAAAGAACCTTAAGTAATGCCTACAGGGCACTTAATAACCAAAAATCACCGGCAATTTAGTAATAAACTGTATCCCAAATTGTTTACTTGAAAGCGCGTCTCCAAAGCCAAACTTGGGAAGCGAAATGACTCAGTGATAAAATTGAATTATTAAAGACATCGTAATTAACTGTAATTAAGAAGACGTTTAGATCATGGAACATAATGGCAGTGTATATTCATAATTCTTCAGGAAACTTTCACTGATTCTTCTATGTACCTGTGCTTGTAAATAGAGAAATACACGCAAATACACACACGTATATATATATATATATATATATATATATATATATATATATATATATATTATATATAATATATATATATATATATAATTTCACAAACATACAACACAAACTAATACGCGCACGCTTGTAAATAAATACACAAACACATTAATTTTCCCATTTTCTTATTTCTATAAACGGTATTCTTATCTAATATACGCTTGCTTAGTAATTCAAAGATCTTGTTCGGCACACATGCACATAATAATAATAATAATATTAATATATGAAGCAACGTCTAATTCCAAAACAACAAGTCCTGATAATAATAATAATAATAATAATAATAATATTAATATAATAATAATAATAATATATGAAGCAACGTCTAATTCCAGAACAAAAAGTCCTGATATCAAAGCAACTGCAAATTTAATTCAATAAGTACCAGTCGATTGGCCACAGGCAAAATGGTTCATTAAACATATTAGACCATGAATAATTTAACAGCTCCGCATAATATATGAAATTAATTGCCTCCACCAAGGATTCGCGGACTCGAAAATCTCTCTCTCTCTCTCTCTCTCTCTCTCTCTCTCTCTCTCTCTCATTTATTCATTAATTGAAGGATGAGTGCTGGTATGTCTGTAGCATATATATATATATATATATATATATATATATATATATATATATATATATATATATATATATGTAATGTGTGTGTGTGTGTGTATTGTTTATTTATACATATATAACGCATACAATAAGTGAGTTAATTTATCTCTCTATTAAATATATATACATAATTTATAATTTATTGCATATATATATATATATATATATATATAGTTTAATTTCTGCAACTCCAGTTCACCTGTGAGTTTCATTATTTACAACCAACACTTACAACCACTTACAACCACGGACAAACCAAGAGCTGATCATATTCCCATAAATCTGACAAGTAACGAAGAGTAAAAGACAAAAAAAAAAAATCCATCAAAAAAATCCATATCGTCCAAATTTTCCCTCTCTCTCTCTCTCTCTCTCTCTCTCTCTCTCTCTCTCTCTCTCTCTCTCTCTCGACTGCCTCAAGCCGAAACAAACACAAACACAAACACACACACACACAAACACAAATAACTCAATCTCCGACTCTTCGTAAATCAAAGACGACAAATAGAGAAAGATAAAGAGACTTAAAATTGTTGGGAAAATCGGGCCGAAATTTCCCAAAGGTCATTGACGACTGGTCCTCCGTGAAAGTTTTGGCGGCCCTTTTGGGTCTGCAAAACTGACGCACATACATACACACACATACATACACACATACATACACACATATACATACACACACAGGAAACTGGTGGTACCCAATAATAAGATTCCTGGTGACAAATTTGGATTCATGGGAACTCGACGTCTGTCATATTTCAAACGTTGCCGAAAGAAAGCTCTGGAAAAGAGAGAGAGAGAGAGAGAGAGAGAGAGAGAGAGAGAGAGAGAGAGAGAGAGAGAGAGAGAGAGAGAGAGATCCCATTTGTATTCACAGAAACCAGAGAGACAGTTTAATCCAGACCATTTTCATTCAAATATAAAATCTGTGTATGTGTGTGTGAGAGAGAGAGAGAGAGAGAGAGAGAGAGAGAGAGAGAGAGAGAGAGAGAGAGAGAGAGAGATCCCATTTGTATTCACAGAAACCAGAGAGACAGTTTAACAGACCATTTTCATTCAAATACAAAACCTGAGAGAGAGAGAGAGAGAGAGAGAGAGAGAGAGAGAGAGAGAGAGAGAGAGAGAGATCCCATCCACTCCCACCAAAAATCTTTTCATATTCTATCAAAATACGATGCTAAGGAAGTTCCCCCTCCCCTCACTTTGATACCCCATCCCCAATCCCCTCCTCCTCCTGGATCCATAGCCAACCAGAAACAATCCCCAAAAAACCTTCGGGACAGCAACTATCGAGAGCCGTCAAGTGCATGCGCGCAGGCGCGCGCGTGCACATGTACAAGAGGAGTATTAGGAGAGTATTAGGAGGGTATTAGGAGATCAATAAAAGAGCATCAGATGGCTTATAGGTGAATAAAACGAATTGGGATCCCATAAAAGGGGCTGTAAACCCAATCATGAGCCCAGCGTGATGGAGAGAGGGAGAGAGAGGGAGAGAGGGAGACACGCAGATGGATAAAAAGAAATGGCAGTGATGTGACGATCGTGCTGCATCTCTCTCTCTCTCTCTCTCTCTCTCTCTCTCTCTCTCTCTCTGTCACAGGTTTTATACATGAATGAATGATATAAATGGGATTCTCTCTCTCTCTCTCTCTCTGCCCACTTCTATATATATATATATATATATATATATATATATATATATATATATATATATATATAAACTTACACAAAAGACATATGAATTGAATTGAATATAGAGTTTAGGCCAGGTGGAATTGAATATAGAGCTTCAACACCTATTTCTCCTATTCCACCTTTCACAGTTCCACACGAGGTCAAATTTCCGTGTCATTCGAAGCCAAAGGTCCAATATCAGGTCACCACAGTTGGTAAGTTGTCGTGAGGAAAGGCCAATGACCTCACACGTCACATGAACAAACAGGGCGTCCTCGTATTATAGCAAACGAACACCAATTTTTAATTCGATTTTTTTTTTATCATGGCAGAATGTCATATGATTATCGTAAGTGATGACAAACGCAGAAAGTTATATACTTATCATGAGCAACAACAAAAATAACAACTGTGCCATTATGGAGAACAAAATGAAAAGTTTGTTTCGACTCTAGAACATGAAAACTAATAACAATACGAATCAAAATAACAGCAAAAGATACAACAATAACGAAGAGACGAATTGCAGAAACAAAAAACAAGCAACAAATACAAAACAACAATAAGCGCAATCTCTCCAACTCTTAAACAAATAAACAGCGATAAAAAAGAGCCAACATCAACAACAACAATCTAAAAGGAAAACGGAAACAAGAGCAGTAAAAGCCCTAGCCCTGGAGTACTCCCCCACTCGTCAGAAACAAGAGCAGTAAAAACCCTCGCCCTGGTATACTCCCCCACTCGTCAAACTTCGAGCAATGGTAACGACATCAGCCATAAGAACTTGTAAGAGCACCGGGGCGTCTGGTCTCCCCCAATAAAAGATGTCAGTGGTCACATCAGAGTGCCATTACTGTCGTCATTCCGAAAGAGACTGACATCTGTGACATCAGAGACTTCCCCGACGCAGTTGTTATCATTACCGAGGAGACGTCAAATTGAATTAAATCTTTTAATGATACTAAAAATGTTGTTGATGATACGAAGTCGAGTGGTTACAGATATAAAATTAATTGTTTACGGACACAAAAATAATTTCTTTAGGCAGATAATAATTCATAATAGATAAAAAAAATTTTCCTTGAGTATTCAACATTTTTATTCTAATGATAAATCCATTTTTTTTATTATTCAAACCCTGTTATCTTAACTTATCCAAGGCTTTCTAGATTATCCTTTCCTCTATGTTCCTAGCACTCTTATATATATATATATATATATATATATATATATATATATATATATATATATATATATATATATATATATATATATATACATATATATATATATATATATATATATATATATATATATATACGTATGTGCATATATACATATGTGTATTGTATATATACAGACCATTTTAATTACATATGTATATATATATTTATACATTTTAATTACACATATACATATATATATATACACACTTCTAACCACATATATTATGTATACATATATATATACATAGGTATATTATATATACACACCATTTTAATTACATGCATACGACTTACAATTTATACCACTTTATGCGCACAAGATAATTTCCTTAAAACCACTACTCAAAAGAAAGTACTCCCGAGGAGAACATGGTGAGCAAGCCAAGTATCCCCCAATTTGCAATAAACAACACTGCAAGCATCGCGTGCTATGCCATCATTCCATTCAGGGGGTGTTTTCAGATTTTAACATTAGTTTTCTATTTTTGCTTTACGTCGTGTCGTCCTGTTGGTTGTTTTCTGGTAGTGAGTGTATCTTTGTACTTTCGTACATATACATACATACATACATACATACATACATACAAGCACAAACAAACACATACACATCTATATATAATATAAAATATATATATATATATATATATATATTTATAATATTTCATGTTTAAATTAAATAACTACGCTTTCAAGCACTAATGAATCAACTGGCATGTATGTTATCGGTGTGTGTGTGTGTTGCATGTATGTTATCAGTGTGTGTGTGTGTGTGCATATATATATATATATATATATATATATATATATATATATATATATATATATATATATATATATATATATATATATATATATATATATATATATATATATATATATATATATATATATATATATATATATATATATATATATATATATATATATATATATATATATATATATATATACACACACACACACGCGCGCGTGCCTTTGTATCAAGAATTCCGTATGTACAACGCGAATTAAAACGCCATACACACACCACCAACACGAGGCAATAAAATAACGCAAAACGCAAACGAAAACAAACTACCATACCACGACAAAACACGGAAGAAATACTAAAAAAAAACAATCCGGCCGTGAATGAAATCCAGAGAAACAACTCATATCAAAATCGCAAAACGACGATAAATGGTGTGAATGAAAAAGGTCCATAAAAATGACTTACGGATTACAGGATAACAAGGCAGAGAGTGAATTAAGCCTGGGAAATGTGAGAAGAGAGATTTAAGTATATATACATAAGAGAATATTGCTTCTTCTTCCCAGGACAAATTACTGGGCAGGACGCCTTAATCGTAACGTTGTTAAGGACAAATGAGAAGGAATTCGCTCGTAAGTATTTCAAGGGACGGGGATTGAAAAGCCTTGTGAGTATAATCACGGGTAAGGGAGGACGTCTTATTTCACACGGTGAGGAGAGAGAGAGAGAGAGAGAGAGAGAGAGAGAGAGAGAGAGAGAGAGAGAGAGAGAGAGAGAGAGAGAGAGAGATCAATTTAGTCTTCAGGTTAAAAAAAAAAATTGCAACATAACGACCTGAAGATAGAATGCAAGGGAATAAATTTGGGAATTACTTTGGTTTTCAATTACCTTTGATACACACACACACAATATATATATATATATATATATATATATATATATATATATATATATATATATATATATATATATATATATATATATATATATATATATATATATATATATATATATATTAAACAAAAATAAATGAGAGAATAAACTTCAGTAATTAAGAATAAATATGAAAATAATTTTTCAGTAACTACGAACATATAAATACGAAAATAAATTGCAGAAACTAAGAATATATAAATAGGAAAATTATTTTCATTCATTAAAAGCACATAAACAGCAAATTAAATTTCAGTAACTAGCAATAACAAAAAGAACTATTTGACCAACGTAACAAGAAAGCTAAAAATATCCCAACATCCCATTTGCAAAACCGAATGAGGAAAAAACCATAAACCAATTCCTACCACAGTAATAAAATAAAGAATGCGAAATCCGCATCAGAGACCTCATTGTCCATAAAGACCTATTTTTTTTTTTCCGCAACGCACCCGCTTAACGCGAACGAGGAAATCCGCATGCGAGATCCACCGGTTACCGTAATGACGAGGAAGATGAGGAGAGCGGAGATTTTAATGGTAAAGTCGTTTTCTCTCAGGGAAGAGAGTGATGAGCTGAATTGCACTAACCACTGACTAGTTGCTGATGGAAATTCGAAGGAAGAATGAGGAATGGTTTCCTCATTCCTTATGTTAGACGTGGTAGGTATGTTGCAATTAACTGTAAGTACATACGTGTGTGTGTGTATATATACATATATGTATGTATGTATGTATGTATGTATGTATGTATGTATGTATGTATATATATATATAAATACATATATATACACATATATAATATATATACTTATAGATGTGTGTATGTATGTGTATATATATACACATTTATATATAATATATATATGTATGTATGTATGTATGTATGTATGTATGTATGTATGTATGTATGTATATGGTAAATCCTCAACAGAAAGGGAATGATCTTACGAAAATCCAGATTTGGAAGTTTAAAAAATGGGAATAACGATTCTCTATAGTTTATTCTATCTATCAAAGGCAAAGTTTAACAAAATTCAAATTCGGAAATAAAAGTTGGCAACAAAAGCAATATACTTGGTCAAGAAAAGGATTAAGAAAATTCAGTTCTGGAAAGATCAAATGGAAGTTTCAAGAAAACCCAAGTTAAGAAAAAGAGCTGATAAAAAAAATAAAACATATCACAAAACAAGAATGAAAGTTAACGACAAAAAATCAGTCCTGTAAAAAAATTTTTAAAATAATATTACCTCACTCGTAAAATGAAACAAGAATATTCCCTAACGATTCTAACATTATGAATTGAATTGAATACAGAATTGAGGCCCCAGGGCCAACCACTGGGACCTATGAGGTCATTCAGCGCTGAAAAGGAAACTGACAGTAAAAGGTCTGAAAGGTGTAACAGGAGGAAAACCTCAAAGCAGTTGACTATGAATCAATTGTTAGGAGAGGGTTGAGGAAAGTAAGATGGAAGAAAGAGAATATGAAAGGAGGCACAGTAAAAGGAACGAAAGGGGTTGCAGCTACGGGCCGAAGGCACGCTTCTAAGAACCTCAAGTAATGCCTACAGTGCACCGAAAGAGGTGCACTGACGGCACTGCACCCCAACGAGGTTCTAACATTATGTAGTTTCCTAATATTCATGCACAGAATTTTCCCGTAGAAACTGAAATCAAATCTTACAACTGAAATCAATTCTCACAGATATGACATGATCACGTTACCTCGTGCCTGCCTGAAGCCTAATCACTGATGATGTGGGGAAGAATAGCAGCCAATTGTCTCGTGAGATTCACATCAGATTCACATCAAGTTCTGCCTTGCGTTTAATTCCATATTAGGTGTATAATCAGATGTGCTTCTGGGAACCGGTATCATTATGCCTTTTGCGTTCCTATTCTGGGAACCGGTATCATTACGACAGGAGCCTGCCTTTTTGATTTTGTTGTGTGCGTATAAGAGAGAGAGAGAATTGTGTGTGTGTGTGAGAGAGAGAGAGAGAGAGAGAGAGAGAGAGAGAGAGAGAGAGAGAGAGAGAGAGAGAGAGAGAGAGAGAGAGAGAGAGAGAGAGGGAGAGGGGAAGGTTAACTTCTTAATAAGAATTCTTCTCCGAAACTCATGGATCCTTAATAAACCCAGCCACTTACAGCCAGGTGTTCCTTGGTACATGGAGCGCTTGTCACATATTTCATTCTCTTAAGAAACAGCGAAAGGAAAACACGGAGGAGGAGGAGGAGGAGGAGGAGGAGGAGGAGGAGGAGGAGGAGGAGGAGGAGGAGGAGCCACGATCATATTAGAGCCTCAAAAGAGCAAGATATTTTACAGACGGCTGTAATATCTAAATCATGAAAACCAATTAGCAAAGTAATAAACTATAATTTATTTCTTTACAGTTCTCATCAGAAAGCAAGACTATCATCACATTTATTATTATTATTATTATTATTATTATTATTATTATTATTATT
>NC_089741.1:40851037-40853537 GCF_040412425.1 Macrobrachium rosenbergii
GAGAGAGAGAGAGAGATGATAAAAAATGGGCGTAGGCAGACCGAGTTGTTAGGGCGTTATGAGAATATTATGACATAAATTCGGCGCTGTTACAAAACTGTTCTCGAGAAACAAAGTGGTTGTTGAGCCTGCACGGGCAATTTCAAACTTTTCATAATTGCGTCTGATCACATTTCCTTTTTTAAGAGAGAGAGAGAGAGAGAGAGAGAGAGAGAGAGAGAGAGAGAGAGAGAGAGAGAGAGAGAGAGAGAACTCTATTTCAACAATCAGGCAACGCTGAGAATATAAACACTAACGTTACGAGGAATTTTAAAAGGAAAAACAACTCACAGATTAATGTAAACATGCACACTTTGTTTCTCAGTCACAGAGAGAGAAGAGAGAGAGAGAGTATTTAGAGAGAGAGAGAGACCTTACCTTAAATTACAGATTTACAATTCGTTCAGGTTGCCCCAGGTCCTCAGTGTGAATGCCTTTGATGTCTTTCTAGAGTTGCTAACGCATCTTCCGGTATATTTTGCATCTTCCAGTCTTGGATGGTCTGGGATGCATCTTAGATATTTGTCGAGCTTATTCTTAAACACATCTACGCAAACTCCTGTTATGTTCCTTGATGAGCTGGTAGCGCATTGAATAGACGCTGCATTATCGATGCTGGTGCGTGGTGGATTAATGTCCAGTGTGCTTTCTTAATTTTCCTGGTATAGTTTTTGGCACTATTAATCTAGGTTGCTTGTTCTTTTGATAATTTTAGTTCATGATATTTTCGGTAATTCCTTCTATCTGTTTCCATGCTTGAATTACCATGTAGCGTTCTCTTCTCCTTTCAAGACTATATAAATTTAAGAATTGTAGTCTTTCAGTAGTCAAGGTCCTTAACTTCTTCTATTCTAGCTGTAAATGACCTTTGTCCGCTCTCAGATTTGTGCAATATCCTTTGGTTAGTGTGGGTACCATATTATATTGCAATATTCAAGTGGACCACGTACCACGTTTTATAAAGCATAATCATGTGTTCAGCTTTTCTTGTTTTGAAGTGTTTTATTCCCATTTTGCTTTGCATTTTGCCAATAGAATTGCTATTTGATCATTGCATAACATATTCCTATTCAACATCACACCAAGGTCTTTAACTGCTTCCTTGTTTGTGATTGTCTCATTATTAGGTCCTTTATATGATATAGATTCCTACTTTATCACCATAGTTCATTGATTCAAATTTATCAGAGTTAAATACCATCCTATTTATCTCTGCCCATTTATATATTTTATTTAGGTCTCTTTGTAGCGAGTTTATCTTCATCACAAATTTCTCTACTTATTCTTGTGTCATCAGGAAACTTTTACTACTGAGTCCTTAACATTACAGATCTATGTCTGCAATCATAATCACAAACAGCAATGCAGCTAACACTGTACAGACCGGATATTACAAACTTCATCCGATTTTCATCGTTTGCAATCACTATCTGTTTTCTGTTTTGCAAAAATTCTTTTATCCATCTTCCTACTTTGTCAACAATGTTATGTTTTCTAATTTTTTCCAATATATTATGATCTACCTTGTCAAAATTTTGCAAAGGGTAAACCACATCTGTATCTTTTCATTTATCATATTTTTATATAGGAATTTCATGGTGGACTAACAGTTGGGTTTGTGTACTTTTTCAGGGTACAAAACCATGTTGTCCTATATTGAACAATCTATTTTTCATTAAATGTTTCATTATATTTTTTTTATTACCCTTTCATATACTTTCATAATAAGATGTCAGACTCACAGGCCTATAATTACTTGCCTCTAGTCTTGAACCACTTTTGAAAGTAGGAGTAATAGAGAGCTAATTTATGCTCATCATAAATCTTGCCTGTATCTATACTTTGTCTTAATAATATTGAGCGGAGAGATTGAATGAACCACTTTCTTTAACAAATGACAGGTACTCCATCTGGTCCTGCTGCTGATCCATTTTTAATTTCATTAATAGCCTGCACAATATCGGCTTCTGTAATATCTATATCTGATAAGTATTCAGTATTTTCATCTCTTATTTCTGTATCATTATCTTCATTTTCAATTCTAGTGTAAATTCACTCTTTATCTTTCTGCTAATATGTTACATATTTCCTTTTTTCATTTGTTAATTGCCCTTCAATTCTTAGAGGGCACTATTTCTACTCTTATTTTATTCATCTTTTTTGCATATGAATAAAAAATTTTAGGGTTTTGCTTGATATTTGAGAGTGTCATTTCTTCTAGGTTCCCTTTTTCATTTTCTTTTGATTGAGAGAGAGAGAAAGAGAGAGAGATATTACTCTACTTCAAATCAAGAACTACATGAAAGTGAAAGACAGACAATAAGACACAGATATTCCAACATTTCTACACTGGAGAGAAGAGAGAGAGAGAGAAAACAACTACTTCAAATCAAGAAGTACATGTAAGTGAGAGACGGACAATGAGAGACAGATATTCCATACTATTTCTTCACTGGAGAGA
>NC_089741.1:40858537-40928537 GCF_040412425.1 Macrobrachium rosenbergii
AGAGAGAGAGAGAGAGAGAGAGAGAGAGAGAGAGAGAGAGAGAGAGAGAGAGAGAATTAGTCGCGGCTCCGAAGTATAAGGGAGATGCGCCGAGTATTATACATTACTGAATAATGATACCAAAACAATGTATGACGTAACAAGAACATCTAAGAGAGAGAGAGAGAGAGAGAGAGAGAGAGCAGTCACCGACATGAAAGAGAGAGAGAGAGGAACAATAACAAAACAAACTATAATGAAACAAGAACCATTTACGAAGTGTAAAGTGAAAGGAGAAGCGAAGAGTATCACAGATTACAGAATAACAATAACGAAACAGAGTACAGAGGAACAAGAACATCTACAGAAAGACGAAGTCAGGAGGGAACGAGAATTATATACATTACCTTACCTGAGGTTACAATCGCATGACTGTACAACCTGAACTTGGCCGGCCGGACAAACCACAGACAGTGACCCCCATCCATGTCATTAACAATTCATTACCCGTGAGGTGTAATTAGTCCCGCCGAGAACAAATTACGGTGACCTTCAACTCCCTAACTCTTCAGTAGGCGTCATGGTCTAAGCAAAGCCAAAGATATTCCTGGTATGGTATTAAGTTTTTGGTCAATGTTTACCTTAAAAAAGGCTGATAAATTATATTTTCAATACAAAGTAAAACTTTTTGTTAAACGGGTACCTGGCACTAACCTATGTTAATTCAATGTCTAAAGGAAGCTGTTTATATCTCTGAATATGCATTTAGACATTTAACATAACTCAGTTATATATATATATATATATATATATATATATATATATATATATATATATATATATATATATATATACAGCATATATGAATTAGGGGTGTATATATATATATATATATATATATATATATATATATATATATATATATATGTATATATATATATATATATATATATATATATATATATATATATATATATATATATATATATATATATATATATATATATATAGTATATGCATGTATGTTTACGTAAAGCAAAAATAAGTGACACAATGACACGATCAAATACAAATATTACTGAAATACGCAGTTACAGCTAACGATACCCCCTCTATCATTAGGCTAAGAACTCGGTCGATCGATCGAGAGAGAGAGAGAGAGAGAGAGAGAGAGAGAGAGAAAGGCAAATATTATTACAGTATATCAAACTCCTAAACTGGGAAATAAAGAGATTGTTCTTTTCACAGGAACCACCCTTGGCCAAAATCAACAGATCGCTTGGATAACCAACCTGCAAATTGAGATGGACTCGACAAAGCTTCGTAGCCAGACTCCATCCAGTCATAAGACAGTAATATCTCTTAACCAGGCTTCGTGGGTCCAAACATTCACTGTTAAAATAACCAGGGAAGTTGGCTGAAGATGGCTTTGAAATCACGAATGGGAAACCGACACGTAGATGTTAACGAAGCTTTAAAAGAGAATGCATTATGATGTTACAACTGTATTGATGTTATCTTTCATGGGTTATCGTAACATCACCCTAATTAATATGAAAATCATTACCTAACCCTGCCCCCCATCTCCCTACCAGCTGTAGAAACCGTCCCCCGCCCCAAAGCTTTCAAAGCGAATGCATAATGACGATACAACAATATTGATGTTCAATTTCATAGCTGATCTTAACATCACCCACCTTAAAATGAGCATCACTACTTAACCCGACAACTACCCCACCTTCTCACCCACCCCCCGAAAAAAAACGCAGCCAACCAAAATTCTCCTCGCTTCCACAAATCGCGTCGAAACGCAAATAGCAAAAACGGCCTTGATATATCATCGATTAACCTATTTGCGGGAAGTGGGTCGAAATGTCAAAAAAAAAAAAAAAAAACTCTCTTTCAGGGTGTTTTAAAGCCGAAGACATTCTATTCTGTTCTCTCTTTGTATTGTCACAATGTTAGCGAATTAATTAAACGTTTTTCATAAATAAAACTCGGAGCTGTGTCGAGGCCTTTCCGTCGTGTTTCGTGGATAAATAGAATCGACTGAAGTTTGTTTTTCCTAAGTCGACCGATTGAATGACCTGCTTTAAACGCCATGGTGTGAATTATAAGGGTTTTGCCAGAATTGTATAAAGCTTTTGACAGAATCACATAAAGCTTTTGACAGAATCATATAAAGCTTTTGACAGAATTATTTTATAAAGCTTTTGACAGAATCATATAAAGCTTTTGACAGAATTATTTTATAAAGCTTTTGCAAGAATTGTTCAGTAAAGCTTTTGCCAGAGTTATATCAAGATTTTGTCAGAATTATCTCATAAAGCTTTTGCCAGTGTAATAAGCTTTTACCATAATGATATAAAGCTTTTGCCAGAATATTATAAAACTTTTGCAAACATTGTAAGGCTTAATCCAAATTATAAAAAGCTTTTAGCAGAATTATAGAGCTTTTGCCAGAATCATATAATCCTTTTGCCAGAATTATGTCAAGATTTTGCCAGAATTATTATAAAGAGCTTTTGCTTCCCAAACTCCCCAAATCATCTCGGGATGAGCTGTTATTTACATCTTGAGGACGCCGCTGTTAACGGCGGGTAATGGAGTGAATTGCAATCTGGTTTTTCATGCACCACTTAACCAAAAAAAGTTCCTTTGCCCTGATGAAAGTTATCGGAGTTTATTTTCTTGTTGTTTTGGAATTTAGACTTGCTTAATTTTCTTTTGTGGTCTTTTAGTGGGTCATTACGAAGATGAAATATTTACAGGAGAAATTCCAATGGTTTTTTTTGACATTTCAACACTTTATTTATAAATATTATTATAATCATTACAACTGGAATAAATAGCAAATAAAGTGGAGGTAAATATCAATACAAAGTTAGAGGCAAAACTTTCAATACAAAACAATCTAGAGAGAGAGAGAGAGAGAGAGAGAGAGAGAGAGAGAGAGAGAGAGAGAGAGGAGAGAGAGAACATACAATGTGCTATTTCCAATAACAAGTTTCAACACAAAAAAAAAAAAAAATATATATATATATATATATATATATATATATATATATATATATATATATATATATATATATATATATATATATATATATATATATAGAGAGAGAGAGAGAGAGAGAGAGAGAGAGAGAGAGAGAGAGAGAGAGAGAACGACGCCCGGGAAAGAAGCATAACAGAGCATACTCACTTCCCCATGATACTTTCAACTGCGGCCTAAATTTCCACAAATCAGCGTCCCAAGATATCAGATCAAGGATCCATTCAGACTTATAATATTCCTTTCATAATTAACCAGACAATTTTTCCAAAACATCTCATGCATTTCACATCTTAATTCAACCTCCATTCTCTCCCGTTCTCTCCCTTACCCAAGAACATCTTTAAAATACTCCGGATCATTTGAAAATGCTTCTATATATTCTTGACCTTTGGTGATTCCAGCTATCGCTCCTGCTAATCTTTCCTTCTTGTGTATTTCGTCCGTAATTACCGTAAAGGAAGATAAACATACCTATTAAAAGAGATAAGAGCGAAAAAAGAATTCGTTCCAGTTCGTTGTTCATCTCAAAAAGAGTTTCTTTATACTTTAAGTCAATAAAGATCTGTCGAGAACAGAACTCAGCCAAGAGCTTATTGAAACTGGAGAGAGAGAGAGAGAGAGAGAGAGAGAGAGAGAGAGAGAGAGAGAGAGAGAGAGAGAGAGAGAGAGAGAGAGAGCTGGCTGGTTAAGGAGAAGACAAATATCTTGTTCCAAAATTATCTTATTTAAAAAAAATTAACAAATCAACAATGTATTCAAGTTATAAAAACAAATTTGTTAATTGCATTAAAAATCTTGTATTAAAAAAATAATACGCCAACAATAGTCGCAACAAGAAAGAATAAATAGATCTAAACAAAAAAGAAAAATAAACAAGATTTCTTTACAGTACACAAAATAATTATTTAAATCGATTGCAAAATCTTTAAATCACAATTGGAAAAAATAAAAATCATTAAAAGAAAAAACCCAGCCTACATAGATTAAAATAAAATTAATAATAAAAAATGTACCTAAAAAACCGATAACAAGGTCAAAAAAATAAATCATGGACTAAAACAACCTAAACGAAACCACGAAAAACAACACGAAAAAAAAAAAAAAAAAAACAACGGACCTACAGACAGAAACACAACTCTTAATGAAAACGAGCAGCATTCCTTTTTATACGTATAAATAAGCACGACTCTGCGAGACGGCATCATTTCATGCTCACGCTGCCGTAACACGCCCCCAAGTTGCCTAACGCTCCATTAATAACAGTCTCGCAGAAGCGCCGGCTGATGGTGGGAGCATTTGGCGTCTGACGAGAGGAAGATAATCAAGATAAAACCTAAAGTGTATCTTCTTTTATTTTAAAAAAATAGTCTTTTCATTTATTATTTAATTGGTTTTGTAATCGAGTTCAATGTTTTTTTAAGAAAGATATTTTTACGATAAACGCTAAATTGTATCTTCTTTTAACGATTTTTGAAAAAAAATTCTTTTCATTTATTATTTAATGGTTTTGTAATCGAGTTAAATGTGTTCTTTTAAAGAAAAGATAATAAAAAGATAAAACCTAACGTGTATTTTCTTTTTAATGATTTTTAAAAATATATTCCAATTATTATTGGATGGTTTTGTAATCGAGTTACGTGTTTTTTTAAGATATTTTTTAAGATAAAAGCTAAAGTTTATTGTCTTTTAATAATTTAAAAAATATTTTCCAATTCTTGTTTAATGGTTCTGTAATCGAGTTAAATGTTTTTTAAAGATATTTTTAAGATAAAACCTAAAATGTATTTTTTAATGATTTTTACAATTTTTTCCTATTGTTATTTACTGTAATGGTTTTGCAATCGAGTCAAATGTTTTTTTAAAGAAAAGATAAAAAAGATAAAACTAAAGTGTATCTTCTTTTAATGATTTTTAAAATTCTTCAATTATTATTTAATGGTTTTGTAACCGAGTTAAATGTTTTCTTTTAAGGTATAAGATAAAAGCTAAAGTTAATTTTATTTTAATGATCTAAAATATTTTTCAATCATTATTTAATGGCTTTGTAAACGAGTTAAATGTTTTTTTAAAGATACTTTAAGATAAAAGCTAAAGTATATTTTCTTTTAATGATTTTTTAAAATTCTTTTCAGTTATTATTTAATGGTTCTGTAATCGAGTTACATGGGTTTTTTTTCTTCAAAGAAAAGATTTTTTAAGATGAAAACTACAGTGTATTTTCTTTTAATGATTTTTTAAAAATTCTTTTCAATTATTATTTAATGGTTTTGTAATCGCGTTGAATGTTTTTTGCTTCAAAGAAAAGACTTTTTAAGATAAAAGATAAAGTGTATTTTTTAAAAATATATCTTAATCTTTAAAGAAAAGTTATCTATAAAATAAAGGATAATGTGTACTTTCTTTTAATGATTTTTAAAAATTTTTTCCCATTATGATTTAATGGTTTTTTAATCGATTTAAGTGTGTTTTTTCTTTAAAGAAAATATATCTTTTTTATTGAGATTTAATTACTATTTAATGGTTTTGGAATCAATTCAAATATATTTTTTCTTTAAAGAATATTTGTTTTTCTTTGAAGGTTTTATATTTTTCTTTAAAGAAGATTTTTTCTTTAAAGATTTTTTTAAGAATATTTTTTCTCTAAAGAATACTTTTAAGAATGATTTTCCTTTAAAGAATATTTCTTAAAAATATATTTTTCTTTCAAGAATATTTTTTCTTTAAAGAATATTTCTTAAAAATATTTTTTTTTTTAAAGAATATTTCTGCTTTAAAGAATATTTTTCTTTAGAGTATTTTTTTCTTTAAAGAATATTTTTTCTTTAAAGAATATTTTTTTAAAGAAAATATTTTTTTCCGTGGTTTTAATCAGTGATAAATATCAATGATTATCACGATATAAGTCTTTATCATTATTGATGAACAAATATAATTATGCTGTTATGAGTAAAGATATTATTATATCATTTTCTACTTGATATCATGAACTGGCATCGCAACTATCATGGTCATCGACTTATTATGTAACGTAATAATAATAGATCTTATACTCGTATACTAAAAACTATTATTTACTTCCAATATAATATTATTTATTTGGTCTTAAGACGTTTGATTGCAGATTTTACTGAATTTTCATTACAAAAAGTGAGAGAGAGAGAGAGAGAGAGAGAGAGAGAGAGTAGAGAGAGAGAAGAGAGAGAGAGAGAGAGAGAGAGAGAGACTTACTTTTTAAATAATATTATCATAAAAACTTCTGAAAATGAGAGAGAGAGAGAGAGAGAATGAGAGAGAGAGAGAGAGAGAGAGAGAGAGAGAGAGAGAGAGAGAGACTTGAAATAACATTATAAAAACTTAAAACTTAAAGAGAGAGAGAGAGAGAGAGAGAGAGAGAGAGAGAGAGAGAGAGAGAGAGAGAGAGATGAAAAACACATCGGGGGAAGTCAGGGAAATTGTGGGGCGATAGTAAATTTCCACTTCCTTACGGAGAGTCGCCCGCACATAACGTCTCTCTCACAATGCAGATAAAATACTGGGGAGTCCTTTTTGGTGAATACACAATGTGATTCACGGCCACTGACACAATGTCGTATTCTGGATCACTTGTTTTCTTCTTCTTCTTCGTTTTATTCTGGAGCTTAAAAATCACCGATAGAGAACTCAGAGCATAACAAAAATTGTCTATTATACGCGCGAAATCTCTCTCTCTCTCTCTCTCTCTCTCTCTCGATTTTACACGCATTTTATATGCTGTTTGAGTGTATTTTTGGCGTTAGGTGCGTAGAAATATTTCAATTAATGAAACCTACAAAATAATTAAATAACCTGGACATATATATATATATATGAATATATATGCATATATATGTTATATATATATATATATATATATATATATATACCTATATATATATATAAATTTGACACCTAGACACGATAAAGCTTTATAAACAGTTTAAGGATAGGTATATAACTATTTATACAGTCAGCAAAGAATTTCTAAGTAAACCGTGAACGATAAATGAGTAATAATAAAAAAACGTAAAAGGCAAGTTAGCAATAAATATGAAAGCCTCCATCGTTTTAATTAGGAAATTTCTTGTGAACAAACCACTGATGGTAAAACGGTCTGAAAAGGCGCTGTAATAATTACACCATAAAATTATTTCAGCACTTAGTGATAGGTACGTGACTGGACATCAACAAGGGCGTCACGGAAATGACCCAAAGACAATTCGAGAGAGAGAGAGAGAGAGAGAGAGAGAGAGAGAGAGAGTAAGAATATATAAAACAATTAAAACGTGTGAGAGATGGATGGAGAATTAGAGTAACAATAAATAAAAACAATTAAAAACGTGAGAGAGAGAGAGAGAGAGAGAGAGAGAGAGAGAGAGAGAGAGAGAGAGGAGAGAGAGAGAGAGAGAGGAAATATAAAAAAATAAATGAGAGAGAATTAGATTTGGAGTAAAAAATAAAAGCTATTAATGAGAGAGAGAGAGAGAGAGAGAGAGAGAGAGAGAGAGAGGAGAGAGAGAGAGAGAGAGTTGAAATATTATAATATAAAAACAATTTACACGTGAGAGGGAGAGAATGAGAGAAAGACAGACTTGAAACGACATTATAAAAACAATTAAAAGCGAGAGAGAGAGAGAGAGAGAGAGAGAGAGAGAGAGAGAGAGAGAGAGAGAGAGAGAGAGAGAGACTAAAAAAAAAACGAACATCAACGCAAAAAACCAATTTAACGAATTCGAAAACCAAACCTACTATTCACGTGTCTCCGACACAGGCATATGACTACGTAATACCAGGAACAATTGTTTTTCAAAGCGTACTGAAAAATTTGCATACTTTGAAAGCCAGTGATTCTGCATAGCAAAACTGGCAATTAGGACCTCGCCCAATCTAAATAACAAAGAGCCGCCCCTTTTTTTTTAAATGACGCCCAGTTTTTCATAACTCTAGTATTGACACACACGAATTCCTGACTGCTATCATTAGCTTGCGATTGTCATTACTTGGTTCATATCTACGATGCAGAAATATAAATTTGTTGGAACTTACTGTTAACATAAATTTACGCATACACTGTCTGTATGTATGTATGTATGTATGTAATAGCAGTATGTATATATATATATACATACATATATATATATATATATATATATATATATATATATATATATTATATATATATATATATATATATACATATATAATATATATATATAATATATATATATATATGTGTGTGTGTGTGTACGTACATAAATATACATTCCACGACTCGCGTTTAAACTGTAAATGTGTAGCAGTCCCATTTGCTGATCTCCAGTAAAAACAAGTAAAAAATGCGCCGAAGTTTCTTCAGCGCAGTCAAGTTTTCTGTACAGCGTATAATCAAGGCCACCGAAATAGACCTATCTTTCGGTGGTTTCGGTATAATGCTGTATGAGTCGCGGCCCATGAATCTTTAACCACTAACCGCTGGTGACCTGTCCTATATTGTTGCCAGATGCACAATTATGGCTAACTCGAACCTTAAATAAAATAAAAACTACTGAGGCTAGAGGGCTGCAATATGGTATGTTTGATAACTGGAAGTTTGATGATCAACACACCAATTTGCAGCCCTCTAGCCTCAGTAGTTTTTAAGTCTAAGGGCGGACGGACAGACAAAGCCGGCGCAATAGTTTTCTTTTTCAGAAAAATTAAAAAAAGGGGCATAAGGGTAGCAGCCTCACCCCTACAGACTCGATGAAAAAAACATAAAATATACATACGTGCATACAAACATACATACATAAAATAGACATACGTACATACAAACATTCATACATATATGCATACATATTAGAAACTTATACATTATCTGTATTGAAAATCGACTCAATATCAAACTACACATGAAAAAAATACCACCTACAATGAATATGGCTTCCATGAAAAGCCTACATTAAAAAAATATCACCTATAATGTATATATGACCCAAAGAAAACTAACCCTGCAATGCAATGGTTCCCATCAAAAGCCTACATTACAATGACCACCCAACTGCACTCATTACAAGTACATCCTTCGGTCTCCGGTACGATGTGTGAACCAACACAGTCCACATTCTTACGTAAATGACGTAAACATCGTCGTTACGTCACGATTTTATCCTAGAATGCACAAGTTTGCGTTCCGGCTGGTGAACACTTGCGGTTAGCCAATGTTTGCTGGTGATGTACAAACTCTGTTAAGAGGACGCCGGTGTTTGTGAGCGCATTTATCAAAGCAAATAAGTATTTAATGGGTAATGAGATTCTGGCCACTAATACTTCTTTATTGTTCGTATTTAAATTTTGATACCATCCATATTGAACAGGTTAATAAATTGTATCATTTTTATGGAGCTGCAAATTACGAGAGAGAGAGAGAGAGAGAGAGAGAGAGAGAGAGAGAGAGAGAGTGATAACATTTATATTGAACATGTTAGAAATGATATTAATTTTCTGGAACTGCAAATTATGAGAGAGAGAGAGAGAGAGAGAGAGAGAGAGAGAGAGAGAGAGAGAGAGAGATCTGGAAATGGGAAAGTTGACCATCCCACGTTAAAATAAAAAACAATGAAATACCCATCCCCTTTTTAAATGGGGTGGGGGAGTGGAAGGCGGGGAGGTCAGAAAGAGGGCGATTAATCTCCTAAAACTGCAAGAACCTTGATGCCCTTCTTCCCTTGACACCACCTTCTGCCAAAACTGTTTTGAATGTAAAACCGTAAAACATTTTGTACCTCTTCACTTCTTCTAAGGCGAGAGGCATTAAAAACATTAGGACCCTAATTACAATCTCTTCACGTCATATACGTCCTCCCCCGTCAGTAGAAACCCGCCCTTTCTCTCTACTATAGTTGTAATTCACCCCGTCAGTAGAAACCCGCCCTTACTCGCTACTGTAGTTGTAATTCACCCCGTCAGTAGAAACCCGCCCTTATTCTCTATTATAGTGGTAATTCACCCCGTCAGTAGAAACTCGCCCTTACTCTCTACTATTGTTGTAATTTACCCCGTCAGTAGGAACCCATCCTTACTCTCATTACTATAGTGTAATTCACCCCGTCAGTAGAAACTCGCCCTTACTCTCTACTATAGTTGTAATTTGCCCCGTCAGTAGGAACCCGTCCTTACTCACTACTATAGTGGTAGTTCACCCCGTCAGTAGAAACTCGCCCTTACTCTCTACTATAGTTGTAGCTCACTCCGTCAGTAGAAATCCGCCCTTATTCACTACCATAGCTGTAATTCACTCCGTCAGTAGAAATCCGCCCTTACTCACTACTTCAGTTGCAATTCACTCCGTCAGTAGAAACCCGCCCTTATTCGCCTCCTCTGGTTATAATTCACTCCAGCCAAACCTGCTCCTCCGAGCTGACACCTTTCAACACGGCTACAACAGCGCCAGCCGCCTGGCTCGTAAACCGCATTTCTACAAGCTAATGGGGCGCCCACGCCCTTGTCGCTACCTGAAGAAGGGGCAGGTAAACACGGCGGCGTAAGGCGAGACGGCGAAGAACACCAACGCCAGACGACCTTCTGCTCATACGCCTACGACTAGCACTCCTTCTGTTACTCCTCTTCCACGCCACGCATTTTCCTCTTCCTCTCTTTCTCTTCTCCCTTCATACTCTCTTTTCCTTCTAATTATTCTTTTCTTCTCTTGTTCTTCTCATTTCACCAGCTCTTCATTCTCCTTCATGTCTTCTCTTCCCCTCATCTTCTCATTACTTTTCTTCTCTTCATTCTTTTCCTCCTCCTCCTCCTCCTCCTCCATCTCCTTCATTTTCTTCTCTCCATTCCTTTTCTTCTCCTCCTCCTCTTCATTCTTTAACTCCTCCTCTTCCTCCTCCTCCTCCCTTCTTTTCATCTTCTCTTCCTCCTACTTTATCCTCCTCCTCTTCATCTCGCTTCTTTCATGCGACTCCTTTTTTCCTTACACCTTCTCTCTCCCCGCTTCCTCCTCCTCCTCCTCCTCATCCTCTTCTCGTCATCCTCTTGCTTACCCCTTCTATCCCGCAAACAACATCCCCCCCACCACACCCCCTTGCCCAAATTCGGGGAAACGGATGGCCACAGGTAACGCCATGCCAAGCAAGGACGTCAAGGTGAGCAGGGGCAAGAAGTGACCGGGGATAATAAAAAATAACAATAATAAAAAAGGGACAACGAAAAATACCGATTAATGTAACACTGAGAAGGTCCATGGGATACCGTTGGAAATATACAGAAAAACTTACGAATTCGTTTTCAGCAGAGAACAAGTAAAAAAATGCGGCGAAGTTTCTTGGGCGCAATCGAGTTTTCTGTACAGCGCTGCCCATGAAATAAATATATAAATAAAATACATAAATAAAAATAAATAAATAAATAAATAAATAAATAAATAAATAAAAGAAAATAGGTATCGTCACACGTCAAAATCTAAATTTCCAGAGGGGGATCGTTCCACCAAAAACTGAAAAAAAAAAAAGGATTCGTCATTGGCCAATGGCATTCCTTACCACCAGATCAAGGATGAAACCACAGTGAAGAGAAATTTCCCATAACTTTGAATCTCTTCCCTTATTTACGTAAAAATTATGCGTAAAAAGGGATCCATTAATGAAACATGCATAAAGTCTCAATACATCTTGAGTTTTAATATCCAGAACGAGAGAGAGAGAGAGAGAGAGAGAGAGAGAGAGAGAGAGAGAGAGAGAGAGAGAGAGAGAGAGAGAGAGAGAGAGAAATCTTTGCATTTACAATCTGCAATTCAAGAATGTCGCTTTTGGTCGTATTTCTTGTGCGCCAATGAACTCAATAAAAATGGAGATAAAATTTTAAATTTTAACAAAAAGGCTCAGAATTATAATGACAAAACACCAATAAGTGTTAAATTCTATCTTTACAATGAAAAACAATCTGATTGATAAAATATTATTTTTAAATAATTGGTAAAATCCACTGGGAAAGTCCACATGCCATAAAGAAAATATTTTCAGCGTAAATTTAAAAAATCGATTAAATTAAAAATGTGTATGATAAAAATTGTTTGTAAAGTTAAAGAGCTGTAAAGCTAAATTCAAGATGTAAATCAAGGATAAAAATTATTAATATTTGCTAAGATTGCTCCTTCAAAAAATAGATAAATAATAAACAATCATTCATTAAGAAACTAAAATAAAAAAAAAAAAAAGATGAAATTTATATATTATATTTCTCATAATGAAAAGACATATTCTAATTCTCATAATGATAATGAATGACTACCGGTCAATTTATATTCCATCCCCTGAAGGCAAGAGTGTTAAGTTTTTTTTTTTTTTTAAGTGTTAGTTTTTTCTTAATCTTTCCCTGGTGGCAATCTGTAATTCCCACGGTGCGAAATCACAACTCTTAATCACCCCTTTGGTCTCAACCCCTTGGCTTCAATGGCCCACAACCTTCCCCCTTCCCAAAGGCCTCTGCTGATGCCGCAACCATAAACCACAACACTCAACCACAACCTTGACCCTCCCCTCATCATGCTCAGCCAAAATTTGCTCACCTCTTTGTACTTAAGCCACCAAACGCCCCCCACCCCCACCTACCCTTTTTTCTTGAAAATCGTTTTGGGGTCATTACGTAAAATAAGAAACAAAAATCATTACACTTAAATATCTTGTGAATGTGTGCACGTCTTTTCAGCCCAAATTTGGCACAACTCTTTTGAGTGTTTTTTTTTTTTTTTAATTGAGATGGTCATTACGCATAATAAAAAACCTTACCCAATAAAAAAAAAATGGTTACTGCCTCTTTTCAGCAGAATTCAAACAACTCTTCTGATTTGCTTTTTAATTTTTTTATTAGGCATAATTGAACAAAATCGCAAAATAGAAAAAAACTACTTTTGTCAAGAAACAAACCATTATGCGCAGCGTAACTCGTTGTTTATTTTTTCGACAAAACTGGCACTTATTATAATTGCAAACTTCGACCAAACATATTGTGAGGATCACTGCACATATACACTACACATATAAACCAACTTACTTTCCTCGTAAAATGTATACGGATTATCTGCTCTTGTTATTTGAACTGATACACTTGATACCTGACCAATCTATAGAATCTTATTTCGACCCAATCTCTAATCCACAAACCAAACTGCAATGAACGAATAAAAACTATTTTCAAGAGCTCTGCAATGTTGCAATTTCGAGAATTTATGGAAATTTCAATAACACCTGTCTCTTCGCTCAACCATGGTCCATTTGAAGCACTGAAGTTTTAGCAAAAACAAATGTAGGCTATATCTTTTCAGTCAACTCACTCACTCTCTCTCTCTCTCTCTCTCTCTCTCTCTCTCTCTCTCTCTCTCTCTCTCTCTCCCTCCATGCACTGACTTCAAAAACATGCAAATGCTGACGGAAATTCACTTCCTTCCTGCACCAATCTCTCTCTCTCTCTCTCTCTCTCTCTCTCTCTAGAAATTCTTCCCCTCCTGGTCATCCTGCATCTACCCTCTCTCTCTCTCTCTCTCTCTCTCTCTCTCTCTCTCTCTCTCTCTCTCTCTCTCTCTAGAAATTCTTCCCCTCTGGTATGCGTCATCCTACCCCACCTCTCTCTCTCTCTCTCTCTCTCTCTCTCTCTCTCTCTCTCTCTCTCTCTCTCTCTCTCTCTCTCAAGCTCTGTAAAATACTAAGGGTTTATCTTGGCAGTGTGCTCTGGAATCATATTTCCACCTAATAACTAAAACATAAAACGTAAGATTCAGACGCCGTGGACCGAATGAATTTTATTTTATGAAATCCTGCTTTTAATTTTTTTTATATATATATATAAAACAGGGTGTTTTTGGCACTGTGACTTGGCTCGGCCCGGTCAGGAAGGACGAGGATAATCTTCTTATTATTTATTAAGATCATTTATTCACTTTTTTCACCACTCTACAACTTTCCCTCTATTGAAGTATTGAAAGCAAACTTTAAATATATACGTGCAACTGCAGATAGGTATTGCCACATGACGGTACAATTTAGCGCAGTGAATGAGAGTCGACCAATATTATATTTCGTTGATTTAATGTCACTTATTTTAAAGGGTGTACAGACACACAAATACACACACATATATATATATATATAATATATATATATACATACACTGTATACATAGAAATAAATATATATATATATATATACACACATATATATATATATATAAATATACATATACATATATATACATATACATATATTTAAATATATATTTACATATATATAATAACTTCCTACTTTCATAACAGGCAACGAGAAATATGGCAGAGGTCACTGGCACTAAATATTAAATGAAGATACAAAGCGTTTTCGTGTCCATTAAACACATTTCCGAAGTGCCACGAATTTACACCTCGAAAAATAACGCGAGAGCATTTGGTATCCTCAATTATTTTGAATCCACTACTCTCTCTCTCTCTCTCTCTCTCTCTCTCTCTCTCTCTCTCTCTCTCTTCTCTCTCTCTCTCTCTCTCTCTCTCTACCACACAAACTCATTCTCTCTCATGTATATTTACTGTGCATACACACAAATACCATTAAAATATATAATGTATATATATATACATATACTACACATATATATAGAAATAATCAACACAATGTTTGTGTATACTCACATATATATATAAATAAACATATTTATATTGTATGTGTGTATGGGTTCGATATATGTGAGTCACACATACAACACATACATACATACTACACATATATATACATATATATATATATATATACACACACACAATACACACATATATATATATATATATATATATATATATATATATATATATATATATATATATATATATATATTGACAAAATACGTAAAATATTTAGACAATGTCCATACATCCCCACCATTGCCGATGGCATCATGGCTGCCTTTCAAACCGCATGGGGCCATCATAATCCCATAATGACGATAAAAAATAAGCAAAAGAGCCATCCGTCACGGACATTAAACTGAATGATGGCTCCATATATTCACAGACCGAGAGAAATTTTGTTCCAACGATTTCTAATATACGGCCCCTAATGCAAAAAATTTTCACTGTGGTGTTCACAAGGCCCTGCGTTGTAGTAGGCATGTGATCTGGCCGTTGTAAATAGTAAATAAATAAATAAATAAATAAATAAATAAATACGTAAATAAATAAATAAAATAAATAAATAAATAAATAAGCACACACATGTATGTGTATGTTTATTTATTCTACATACAGTATACTGTATGTGTATGTGTGTTAAAAAGTGTATTGTACGTGTGCATGTGTTTACTTGCCTTAAAAATATATATACATATATACTTATATATATATATATATATATATATATATATATATATATATATATATATATATATATATATATATAAATACTGGTATATACAAACATACAAGAAGTTTAATCTGTTTAAGGCTATAATGACTTGAGACTGGCCTAAGCCTGCCTCAAAATAATCCTAAACAGCCTAATTCACCTCCTGCAATTACTTTCGTATTACGTTATAACACAACTAGCCAGTTTATAACGAAGTATTCAAGTCATGCCTCAACGCAAGAACGATGATCTTAGATAATGTCACGGTGAATTCACCATAACTAAAAGCTTCTGAGCAATATAGCATGTTGACTTTGCAATGCTTCTTCCAAATAACACCTATATTTCTAAAGCATTACTCCATAAGCCTAATTGACCTTGGGAAAATTAGGCAGTTGTGTTGTTAAGAAACTCGATAAATTCGCCTTAATTATAATTGAGGCTCTTTCGTAAATTGGAAGGATGTGTTTGAACATTACAACACAACACAAGGCTGTGATTTAAAAAACAAATGACTGTTGATTATCCTTCAACAACAACATAAGTCAAGGGGTGTAAGCGTATCCCAAACTTAATTGTTAGTATCTTTAAGTCATTATTCCGTCCAAATTAAATATAAAGAAAATAATATGTGTATAAGAGAGAACTAATAGATAATTTGGTAATTCAAGTGATTAGAGAGAGAGAGAGAGAGAGAGAGAGAGAGAGAGAGAGAGAGAGAGAGAGAGAGAGAGAGAGAGAGAGCAAAGTAATATTGTGTGAGAGAACCAATAGCTAATTTCATTGTTGATGAGAGAGAGAGAGAGAGAGAGAGAGAGAGAGAGAGAGAGAGAGAGAGAGAGAGAGAGAGAGAATATATATAAAATGTGTGAGAGATCCAATAGCCAATTTAATTGTTTTTAAGGAGAGAGAGAGAGAGAGAGAGAGAGAGAGAGAGAATAAATTATGTATAACGTGTGTGGTTAATTCAATTGTTGATTAAGAAGAAGAAGAAGAATTGTTGAAGAAGAGAGAGAGAGAGAGAGAGAGAGAGAGAGAGAGAGAGAGAGAGAATGATCTAATCACGAGTCCCGTGACCGCCCTGTACCTCCCGAAAGTGAAAAAGGACGAGTCGTCCCAAATTCTTCGTCAGTCGACGCCCACAACCGGCGTTGCCAGCCCCCAATGCAGTCTGTAGTGTCCTGTGACCTTGAAGTTAGGGAAACACTGGCCGGAAATCACTGCAACCCGGACATTCCAGGCCAACTCTCTCTCTCTCTCTCTCTCTCTCTCTCTCTCTCTAGGTGAAGTGGGTGGATGCCATAAATGGTATCAACTCTATCTAGAATTTTTGAGCTTGAAAATCAAAATTGACGTAAAACAAACAAACACACACATGCATATATATATATATATATATATATATATATATATATATATATATATATATATATATATATATATATATATAGAGAGAGAGAGAGAGAGAGAGAGAGAGAGAGAGAGAGAGAGAGAGAGAGAAATAACCCAAAGAAACATTATCAATAAAACGCAAGGGTTGATTTCTTCAAAGCCTTCGGAAACAGGAACCAAAATTCGTAAAAACTCTCTCTCTCTCTCTCTCTCCACAATCTGAGACTTCTAATGGTTCACAGTTGTCAGGAAAGAGGAAGGGAGTGAGAAAGAGGAGATAGATTTATGAAAACGATAGGAAGGGTGATAAGAGGCAAAAGGACATATATATATATATATATATATATATATATATATATATATATATATATATATATATATATATATATATATATATATATATATATATATATATATATATATATATATATATATATATATATATATATATATATATATAATATATATATATATATATATATATATATATATATATATATATATATATATATATATATATATATATATATATATATATATATTAAAAGTTAGTTACGCTATGTTACAATAGCTGTGATGGATTAAGAAAAAATTTTATACCAACTGTCTTAAATATTTCTAGTGACATAAATTCCAGTATTTTCCAATGTTTTGCTCAGCTATCAAGCAAATGGAAACAATACATAAATAAATATAAAATTTTATACATTTGTTGAGATACAGAATCCTAATTCCTTCCGCCAAACTTTTTACTCGAGACTACCAAAATGAATTTAAAGCTATAAAGAAACAGAACATTCATTTGAAAATATTTCATCAGCTATAACAACTGAAAAGCATGACTGTATCTAAAGTTCTTCATATGAAATATTCCAAAATGTGAGTTTTTATAGGAGGAAACAGCCTTATAAATTTAATCTATTATTTCTGAAGTACTGTTCTAAATCAGCTCTACAGCCCTATATTATCTAATCTCAATTTCAAACTAATTTGCATAAAGATCAAACAAAACTTGAAAACCAAATTTCTTTTACAGGAGCACTTGCTTAACTATATCAACAGAGATAAAAGACCTGCTTCAATCTTTTGTTTTTAAAGCGTAAAGAATTACAAAAAATAATTATCATAATACTAAGAAAGTGTCACATTACACTGCAAACTTTAAATAAAAACATCTATGCAATAAAAACAAGTAAAACGCTACGGCGTATAATCATCAAGGTCACCGAAAATAGATCTATCTTTCGGCCCGGTGGTGGCCTACCCTAAACCGTTGCCAGACGCATGATTATGGCTAACTTTAACCTTAAATAAAATAAAAACTACTGAGGCTAGGAGGCTGTAATTGGGTATGTTGGATGACTGAAGGATGGATGATCAACATACCAATTTGCAGCCCTCTAACCTTAGTAGTTTTTAAGATCTGAGGGCGGACGGTATAAAGTGCGGACGGACAGACAAAGCCGGCGCAATAGTTTTCTTTTACAGAAAACTAAAAAACAC
The DNA here is from genome assembly GCF_040412425.1 of Macrobrachium rosenbergii. Taxonomy (NCBI): domain Eukaryota; kingdom Metazoa; phylum Arthropoda; class Malacostraca; order Decapoda; family Palaemonidae; genus Macrobrachium; species Macrobrachium rosenbergii. The sequence continues at coordinate 40,876,856 of NC_089741.1, forward strand.
ACTGAACAAATAAAGGTTTGCGCTTGATATAAAAAATATACAGACATTACATAACAAACGACATTATAAGTATTTGCATAATAATATTATCCCTTTTACCCGAGGCGATGCAGGATCCCAATTTACGCTCATCAATATTCAAGATCGTTATGAATTCGAGATTACAAAAGTAAAGCATAAATTTTCCCAGTCGACAGGGGAAGAGATATGAAATTATGTAATATTCAACATGTTTTCATTATCAAAGGCAAATATGGCATACGAGTTCTCTTAATAATATATAAATATTTTACTCGTTTACGTTACTGCAATCGAACACTTCAGTGTATATAAAAAAATCATATTGTTTACAATAAACTGGCACTGATGTTGATATCATAATCACATCTGGTGTAAAATTACAATAGTGATTTAACTTAAGTCAAGAAAACACTTCTATAAATTATTGAAAAACAAGAAATTAATACAGTCTCAAAATACGATAATTCCAAAAATAATTTTGGCATAAAGCAGTTCCAAAAAAAATAATATAAGAATGGAGAATATAATGTGACTTTTGTTACATAGCTCATATGCAGTGCAGGTCAACATGGCACTCACAAGAGTCATGAAAACTCTGCGGACATTTCACGCCTCATTAGGAGAACTTTTCATTACTTTCATTTTTTTTATAACAAATTTTATATTATTTTATTTGCTTGCCGTTCTGAAACAAGCAAGTATCTAATAAAAAAAAGTCCAAAAAAGTCCGATATTTAGTGTTTTAATTAAATTGGCATATCAATCATAAATTCTGAAATAGATTATAACGACTATAAGATGTTTTATTGTGAAGATTTCTATCTGTGGTATCAATTTGAATCAAATCAAGCGATTATAACTGAAAAAAAATGGAAGGACACGATTCTCATTTTAACTTCCTGGCGATTCTACTTTGCACTCGAGGATCCCAGACAAAGATCTTCTAATTACCATAAGAGCAAGTTTCAGAGTACGGAGTTGGATCTATACATTTTATAATACAGTTCGTTAGATTTTTTTTTTTTACATATGTCACCTACTAATGAATGCTGACATTGACTTGAAACCTAATGACATGTTTATCAGAGTTTTTTGGTGCATTATACTTCCAACACTTAAGCTGCTTTATATTTACACTAAAGGTTCACCACAGACTGCTCCAGCCCCAAATTGCCTTTACCGCGCCCGTGTTTCCATGCTTCCTGGATAATATGGAATTTCATCCCAGCATTTCTTTTAACCATATCAATCCAGCAGTCTGTATGTTTCCTCTCAGATTCATATTCACACACACACACACACACACACACACATATATATATTATATATTATATATATAACATATATATAATATATATATATATAAAAGTATATATATTATATATTATATATATATATACATATATATATACATATATATATATAATATATATACACACAAATATATACTGAAATAAAACAAATTAAAATGTAGTGGGTCCATTACCAACTTTTTTGACTAAATGGCCACCTCAACATACACACCGTTGAATATTAAAAATGAAGTTTCAAATAGAGGGCATGTTTACTTTTTTTTTTTACATTATGCACAACATAAACATAATAAAAGCACATTGCCCAACTTGAAAAATATATGAAATATTACATAATAATATAATGGTTTTTAAATATGAAAGGAAGTACGAGTATAAAAAAAACAATTGAGAGACAGACGTAAATAGGAACCACAACACGCGGAGAGAGAGAGAGAGAGAGAGAGAGAGAGAGAGAGAGAGAGGAGAGAGAGAGAGAGAGAGAGAGAGAGAGAGAGAATATCCCAAAACAAGACATGAACCAGAGGCCGATATATAGTTGCCACAATTCAATCCAGATTTGGGACGGGATATGTTGGAGGGGGAGGGGATGGAGGAGGGGGGGGTGTAGGGAGGGGAAGGAGAAGGGGCATTGCCCCTCCTACCCATCTCCTTTGGGGGCTGATGAATCCCGTTGGCACTCTCCAATTCAATTACCAAAAGCGGAACCGCACTACAAAACCAGCGCTGGGGAATTTCATCCGGTTATTTGATATACCTTCGTCCAAATCAAATATACAGTTTTTGTTTTTTTTTTTTGTTTTCGTTCTATTTGTTTGGGTTGCTGTCTGCGTTACCTCCCCTTTTGATTCGCCCAATAACGAAACTTCTGTGAATGGGAGGTAATTCTATTTTTCTTTCGACGGAGTAAGCTTTGAAAAACCTTTATTTTTTTTTTTTTGCCTCTTGTGAAATTCGCTATTTTTCGACAGAGTAAGCTTTGAAAACCTTTTTTTTTGCACTTGTGAAATTCACTGTTTTTAATGAAGATAACATGCCATAATTCTCTCTCTCTCTCTCTCTCTCTCTCTCTCTCTCTCTCTCTCTCTCTCTCTCTCACACACACACACACACATATATATATATATATATATATATATATATATATGCATATATATATATTTATCTTTATATGTACATATATATACATTTACACACTACAGTGATCACATATGTACATACATACATACACACATACACAGTATACAAATACACACATATATGTATATAATGTGTATATGCATACATACACCTTTCTTTTCTCCAATTCCAAAGTCAGCCTTCCCCCTCTGGGCCATTCCCGAATTTAGACGTCTCTCAGGAAAATTCCGGGTGCTCCAACCCGGCCGCAAAAATCCCAGCAGCAGGAGAGAGGAAATATTTATTGGGTGGTGAAGATCCAGGGAGGGAGTTTCGTATCAATGCAAGAAATTCGAATCGCTGGATTTCAAAGGAATTTTTGTTTTGATAAAAACACGCGATCAATTTGAATGCATGACGTAGCTTCCCTGCACCAGAATTTTTTTTTTTTTTTGGATGTTCAAGGGGTGTATTCGCCTCACAAATTCTTCATACACTTCAATAATTGAATACTTTTATCTGATAAATTCGATTACATGATCTGGATTCTTACACCGGAATGTAATTTGAAAGTTTTTTCATGTTCAAGGGCTTATTCGCTCCATAAATTCTTCATACATTTCATTTCTTTAATATTTCATGCGTACAAACAAATATTAATAAAAATCTATATAATTAATTCAACTACAGTTTTCATACAGTTAATGCTGTGCTGTTGATCTATATAGAAATACAACAAATGCATTTCTTTCTTTTTATTTATTTTGGCTTTCAACCTTCAGTCAAAATCTAGATCTTCTAAATACGAAAGAAGGCTTGCATCAGAGGAGAGAGAGAGAGAGAGAGAGAGAAGTTGCATACTCGCATGCAATTACTTCCCATACCATAGTATCAGCGCTTCAAAAGAATACATAAGATGTGATTACAATAGTCATGTATTTTGTGGACACACATTTTAGATCTTCAGGAAAAAAACAGAATTCTCTCTCTCTCTCTCTCTCTCTCTCTCTCTCTCTCTCTCTCTCTCTCTCTCTCTCTCTCTCTCTTATAACAAAGAGAACGCCTTCTCTCTCTCTTGTATATCAAAAGGAACGCCTTCTCTCTCTCTCTCTCTCTCTCTCTCTCTCTCTCTCTCTCTCTCTCTCTCTCTCTCTCTCCAGCGACCCACAACAACAACAAGCTCTATATGCCCTAATCTGCGACCGAAAGCGGAGACCGAAAGTGAGAGATATCATCACGCCTCTCTCTCTCTCTCTCTCTCTCTCTCTCTCTCTCTCTCTCTCCCCAGGTCTCTCCATATTCAGAGCGACCACAAAAGATCGAAGAAGATGATTGGCTGTGACATCAGAAAGGGATGCCCTCGTCAGATGAAGACGAATATGAAAAAGAAAGATAAGAGGCAGGTTTGGGGGAGCAAGGTGAAGATACGGCGAGAAAAAAAAAAAAAAAAGAGAGGAAGGATTGACAAAGGCTCAAAAGGATGACCGTATATAGGATGAAGGAGGGGAGGAGGGGGGTTATGGTTTTATAGCTCTATATGGATGGGGAATGTACTGGGATGGTTATGCAACATTTTCGAGTCAACAGCGTCAGCTAGGGAAGGCCACGGAAAGCCTTTTCAGGCAATGACAGAGAGAGAGAGAGAGAGAGAGAGATATGCACAGCCTCTTTGGCATATTCATATATAAAGAGAAGAGGAGAGAGAGAGAGAGAGAGAGAGAGAGAGAGAGAGAGAGAGAGAGCCATCGTGGCATATTCAGAATATAAGAGAAGAGAGGAGAGAGAGAGAGATGCACAGCCTTCATGGCATATTCAAATATAAAAGAAAAGGGAGAGAGAGAGAGAGAGAGAGAGAGAGAGAGAGAGAGAGAGAGAGAGAGAGAGAGTCTACAGCCAACCAGGCGTAATCATATCCAAAAAGACATCACCACCCAGGGCAGCACAGAACAACTCCTCAACTCACACTGTTTCATCACCCTGATTACTCTTTAATTTCACACTGAACCTCCTCAGTACGTTAGTGAGATTGACGCGAGACTGCTGTGGCAATCACAGTCTCTCGTCTAATCTTGGCGAAACATGCTAATGAAAAGAGAGATTTAATGATATCGTTATAATAATCACTTAGTGGAAACTGAAGGGATCACAGAGGATGAGGAAAATAAGAAAGCTGAATGAAACATCATTCACCTGTGGATTACCTGGGGGTTAATGCCTGATTACTTAATGAGTCCACTAGCTTCTGACTAAAGAGAACCTACCACCTCTGCATCAACTAGCAAACTGATGTCATCGCTTAACACAGTGGTTCTTAACCTTCTTCAACGTATGCGCATAACCCTTTCAAATCAGCCGTCAGTTCTCCCACCCCCTGAATTGCTGAAATACAAAAAAAGTAAAATACAAAGATGATATGATGTGTATTAATAACAGAAGCGGATTTTTAAAATCTTTATTCACAAAGCTTACAAATTTATTTTTTATTTTTTGCAGAAAAAAAACATGCGTATATATAAAAATATATTTTGCTTTAATCATTCATAGGCATCCTCGCAACCCTTACGATCCAGCTTCGGCGAGCACCCCTGGTTAAGAACACTGAGTCTTAATACATGAAAATGGAAGGCATTTTCTTTCAAAATGTAGGTTATAACATCATAAAGTATCATACACAATGTGTTCTTACTTCAAAAAGTGACAAAAAATGTCTTCCTGAGATTCTGACAGCATAATTATAAAGCCAGAAACGTCTATACAAATACTAACAAAGGCACTTGACTAATTGGTTCAAAAATAAAAACTTTCAAAACGTTAACAAAATGAAAAAATGGCAAAGAATATGTTACTGTTGTGGAAACTGGTTCAAAAAATGTAAAATACAATGAAAAATTTCAAAGACTGTTAACTTTAAAAAAAAAAAAAAAATTTTCAAAGAATGTGTTACTATTTTTATAAACTTTTACTTTGGTTCAAAATTTTAAAAAATAAATGATAAAGTTTCAAAGACCGTAAACTTTTATTCTAATAAACTGCCAGAAAAATAAATGAAAAAATGTCAAACACTGTTGACTTTTTTTTTTTTTAATAAACTACCACACGCCATGTTTCACAAACTTGAACAGAACGACGCTTCCAAATAAAATCTTAAAATTTACGCGTTCATCCTCTCTCTCTCTCCGACAGACAGACGATAAGTCAGTCAGGCTACAAAGGTTCCCTGGGAAAAAGATCAAAGTATCAATACATTGACAACCCCGATATTGAAGTCCCTTTGTTTACAGAGGCTTCAAATATGCAGAAGGACTCACTTATAACAAAAAAAAGGGAGAGAGAAAATAGAAAAAGGATTTTCAGGAGAGAAAAAATGGTACGGAACAATGCACAGACATCGCTCAAAGATTATTTTCCGACGATGTGTTTGATGAAATATCCTGCGAGGGAAATATACTGTAAAAAAAAAAAAAAAAAAAAAGGAGGTTCGTTTTCTGAAGTCACGTCACAAAAATACATCTGTCAAAACTAGAAATACATCTATCAATACATCTACAGTATATATATATATGTGTGTGTTTATATGTGTGTGTATATATGTATATATATATATATATATATATATATATATATATATATATATATATATACCAGAAAGATGGAAAGGCACACTAACAATCAACAGCTTTTGTTGTGGCCGACGGCGTTTCGCAAGAATCCATTGCATTTCAAGGCTGCAATGACGCAAATGGAACGTCACTACATAAAATCATAAAGACAAAAATACATTTCTTAAAATAATTTGAAACAAACCTACCCAGTGCATGGATAAAAAGTGACTAAACATAAAAAGGTAACACTAGTAAGAAGTACACAGAACAGCAGAAAAATTACATATATGTAAAACTCCTAATAACCGCAGCCGTGAGGCCTTGACAAAAAATGCCGACACAACGGCTGCAATACAACGAACTCATAACCTGTGCATTCCCCAAACCTTTCAGATACGCTTTCTACTGTAAGCCTAGAATCCGAACTTGGGAATGTAAGGAAGAAATTCTTCTTCTACCGCACTGGATTCGATCGGAGCGTTACCCAGCAGGGGCAATCACGAAATTATCCCCACCAAGAAATATATGCTCCCAAAACAACACAATTATAAGACAAGGTTTCTTTGTCATCTATACTACAGTATTATCTTACATCATCTGACATTCACATCTTACTCCACACACATATGAGATATTAAACTCACTTTTCCAGCTCAGGGGAGACAGAAATCTAAAAAGCGAAGCAGACCGACCTTATTAACTGTTAATAAGCACTTGAAAGGACGACTTAACCGCGGTCGCTGGAGCATAGCAGGTTCTGTCATGACCTCATTCACTGGGGAGGGTACTGCATTTACCAAAGAACTCGAGGTTTGATACAGAGACGCTGCGGTTATTAACGCAAATGGAGCGGTCGTTAACACAGGCACGGTTGGTGCATGTAAAACTGCAACAGTCATTAACATGTATGCCGCAATCATTAACACACATACTGAGGATATGTGAACCTGCTGAAATTATTAACATAATTGCTGGAATCATTCGCTCAAATACTGGATTTTTTTCTTTGACGGGGCGTAAAAATACGATCATTAACGACACAATTGCGGTGGTCTTTCGCCCACGTTACCTGTAAAATGGCTACGGCGAATAAACTGCAACAAGAATTCCTAAATCATTCAGGCGTGTAATACAAATCCCATTATGAGTGTCCGTGTCAATTAACACGAAAGCTAAATTACACAAAAGAAAATATTCCGGTCAATGACATGAATGCACTCTGACGAGCAAACAGAATTGCCTTCAAAAGGAAGGCCCGACAAAAAGATGGCGAAAGAGCAGAAGTGAAACAGATACTGAAATAGTTGGAGGATCTAAAGAAAAACATCAAAAGGAGAGGAGCCGATTAAATTAAACTTTCACAAAGGTAATCAATTAACACTAGGGGTTGAATGCACTTCCAAGCATAAAGCAATCGTTTATTGGTTAGGGAGCAAAGCCTTAGTAGGCTGTTGTTAGATTAGCTGAAGATAGGTTAAGCTATATTTGGTAACATTAAGTTAGGTTAGGTTTGATATCCACCATACAAGATTTATCCCCCGGGAAAAGCAGTCGGTTTCTCCTACTTCCGGCTACATCAGGACATGAATGAACTAAAATGCACTAATAACATATTTCATTCTATTTTAAAGACAACAGAAGCTGTTATGCAAAAGGCAACATACCCGTAGATCAAAGACCGTGGAATATTGCGATTCACTCTGACGAAAATTAATTCGTTTTTGTAAAAGAAGATACAAAGTCCACATTTATTACAAAATTCACATTAACATAACCCAAAATTTCATATAAATTCACAAAAACGAGGAATTCTAGCATCTATACAATCAGCAACAGAACGACAAGCTTCTTATGCAAAATCCTTTTTAATAAATGTACTTAAATTCCAAAGTCCAAAAAACCAATATCAGTTTTTAACAAACAAAGCAAAGCGTTAAAACAACTGCCTTTGAAACAACCCTTCCTTACGAAGCCCCAGTATTATTAAAAGATAAATCGACCCTCAGCCTTGTCCCGATTTTGGAAAGTGACACTTGGCCCAGGGCCAAAGAGTCATCCTGCCCTTTTACATACCTCGTAGTGGTATCTGCTGGCAGTGCCACCTCTTTTGTTCTTCTATGATACGACACCAAGATGATAAAAATTTCTCTCTCTCTCTCTCTCTCTCTCGTGGATTACAGGAGCAATGAACCTTATGCAAAAGGTCATGTTGAAAACTGTAATATTGCCACTGGAAATATAAAAAGCTTAACGCAAGCTTTATATGCACGTATGTAATTCATATAGACAGAAGGACAGAAAGACACTCCTCTCTCTCTCTCTCTCTCTCTCTCTCTCTCTCTCTCTCTCTCTCTCTCTCTCATGGATACAGCGGCAATAAACCTACAATACTGCCATAGGAAATGTATAAAGTTAAATGAAAAATTTTATATGCACTTATGTAATTCATAGAGAAAGATAAAGAAATAGATAAATAAAAAAAAAAAGACAGACAGATAGATAGATATATAGATAGATAGAAAGGTAGACAGATAGAAAGAATTTTTTTTACTCCATCCTACAAGAGGTCGATGAAGATCTCAGCAGAATAACAGCAATGAAACCAGTTAAGATTTCGGCCATAAATTTCCGTTTTCCACCGAGTGCCTCCACATAAATTTCTCTCTCTCTCTCTCTCTCTCTCTCTCTCTCTCTCTCTCTCTCTCTCTCTCTCTCTTCGGGCGTGAAGCCTTTGCCTCTCACTTCTTCGTCAGGAGGTCCTGGGTACGTTGTTGGCCTTTAACGCCGTTGGCCGAGGCCGAGGTCCCCGGCCTGATTCCCTCTGGGATAAGCCGAGTGTGAGTGGGAGGAAGGGGAAGGGTCACAAGTCAGGATCTAGTATCCTGTTTACTGACCTTTTTTTCCACGGTATTCTGGAATGATTTTCTACGAGACAGATCTTTTTTTTATTGCATTCTGTTATTCCTGGGCGTTTTGGAACGATTTATAAGAAACATCTTTTTCCTTGTATTCTGTTTTTCTTTTTACTGGTATTCTGGAACGATTTATATGAAACATCATTTTATTGTATTCTGTTTTTCCTGGGTATTCTGGAACGATTTATATGAAACAGATCTTTTTTCCTAGGTATTCTGGAAGATTTTCACGAGACATCCTTTTTCCCAGGTATTCTGTTTTTTCATCTGGAACGATTTATAGACATCTTTTTACTTGATTCTGTTTTTCTTGGGTGTTCTGGAAGATTTTCATGAGACATCCTTTTTCCCAGGTATTCTGTTTTTCATCGATATTCTGGAATATTCTGGAAATCGACGATGAAACAGATCTTTTGCTGTTTTTTGTATTCTAGAACGATTTATATGAAACATCTTTTTATTTGTATTCTTTTTCTGGAACGTATTATGGAAAAAATTTCTGGAAGATTTTTCACGAGACACTTTTTCCCTATGTTTTTTCATGGTTATTCTGAATAAATTGAAACAATTTTACCAAACATCTTTTTTTATTTATTCTGGAATAAATTTTATGAAACATTTTTTCCAGGAGTTTTTCCTTCTATTCTGGAATGATTTTATGACAAATGGATCTTTTTTTTACGTATTCTGTTTTTTATTCCGTATTCTGGAATGATTTTGACAAACAGATCTTTTTTTTCACAGGTTTTTTGGTTTTTATTAAGCAGATATTTTTTCCTCGGCATTCTAGAATAACTCTTATGAAACAGATCTTTTTTCTTGGCATTCTGGAAAATTTTACGAAACATCTTTTTTTTTCTTGGCATTTTGGAGTGGAGCTTTTTGTAATTCTACAATACTGACAAGCAAATAATTTTTTTACCTTATGTTAAATATCGCAGGCAATGCGTTGAAACAAACGCACAACATAAGGAGAATTAGAAAATATTTCCGTTGTCAATATTTTCACTTCCCTGAAACCGTTTTGTATCATCCCCAATATCACAGATTTTCAAATTAAATACTGTCTATTCAAAGCGTCTAACAGACAAAAGCATAAAGAGCACGCCCTCCCTACATCCTCTCCCCTAATTATAAACAATGGCCCCCACCGCTCCCTAATTAAGAATAATGTCCCCACCTCTCCCTAATTAAGAACAATGTCCCCCACCTCTCCCAATTTAAGAACAATGGCTCCCCACCTCTCCCTAATTAAGAACAATGTCCCCCCCCCTCTCCCAATTTAAGAAAAATGTCTCCCCTCCTCTCCCTAATTACGGATAATGTCCCACCACCTCTCCCTAATTAAGAATAATGTCCCCCACCTCTCCCTAATTAAGAACAATGTCCACCCCCAACACCTACCCCTAATTAAGAACAATATCCCTCCACTTTCCCCCCTAATCAAGAACAACGTACCCACCTTCCCATAATTAAGAACAATGTCCACCCCCACAACACCTCCCCTAATCAACAACAATGCGCACGTTCACACGACAACCGTGGAAGTCCGGAGCCCAAAAAAAACCAAATTCCTTTAAAACAGACCTATACTATCTGCCTCTCCAGCTCTTCAGCGCGGTGGCGGGCGTGTTTGTGCCTGGCACAGTGCCAAAAAGGAGAGGAACCAGAAAGAGGGCCAAAGAGAGAGAGAGAGAGAGAGGCAGGACCTCCTCCCTCCCCCACCACCCACCCACCTACTCCTCCGCCCCCCAACATCCCGCCCTTCTCCGCCAGACAACACGCCCTTCTGGCGCAGTTGTAGGACTCGCCGTCCTTTCGAGAAATTCCTGCTTCTAACAGTGAGGATAATCTAAGGAGCCTTTTAATAATTCCTGCTTCTCAGAAATGGGATGATCTGAGCCAGTGGTTCTTAACTTTTTTCAATGCATGCACCCCTTTCAAATCAGCAGTCAGTTCTCACACCCCCTGAATTGCTGAAATAATAAAACACTAAAATACAAAGGTTGATATGATGTGTAATAATAATAATAATAATAATAATAATAATAATAATAATTATTATATTATTATTATTATTATTATTATTATATTATTATTATTATTATTATTATTATTAATTATTTTATTTTATTTTATATTTTTTTGCAGAAAAAAATAACACGCATATATAAAAATATATTTTGCTTCAATTCTTCACAGGCATCCTCGCACCCCTTAGAAACCAGCTTCGCACCCCTGGTTAAGAACCACTGATCTAAGGAGACACTTCGGAGACAGTGATTCCGCTTCAAAAATTAGGAATATCTGTCGAGACTTAATGTAGGTCTCCTTCTAGAAATAGTGAAAATATAAGGAGACTTTTAATATTTCTGTTTCTCAAAACTGGGATACTCTACCGCGAATTAATGATCCTGCTTAAAAAGTTTAAGGAAATTTATATAGATTTGATTATACCTCCTTCTAAAACTGAAGAAACCTAGGGAGAAGTTGTATTTCTGCTTCCGAAATGAGGAAAAATTACGATGTGCAAATGGGAATTTGGAAACGATAAATAAAAAGGAAAAATGATCGAATATGCAAACTTAATCATGTTTATATATGAGGTTTTTATGACAAATTATCAAGAGAACCCTTTTCTCCTTTTTGCATGAATATCAAATAATAATACTGATGACTTAAGGCATTCCGTGTTACTTAAGTTACTTAATCTTTAAATTACGGTTTGACTTGGTTTGTATTTCAAGTAATTACAATGATACTGATAGTAGTAGTAGTAGTATTAGTAGTATTCACTTGTATTCATTTAACGTATAAAATACACATCATTATGCCCACACAAAACACATGTCACAACCATGTCATAACCGTGCAGTAACAGTAAAAATAAAATAAAGCGTCACAATATGTGTAGCTGTAGTCATTTATATACATATTACGTATAAAATACACATCTTTACGTGCACATAAATCATATATTACAACCGTAACAAAACCGCTCAGTAACAATAAAACCAGCTAAAATCAGACACCATAATATTCATGATATGTCCCATAAGAAGTCACCACGGGTCCCCTTTCCCGAGAAAGGAATCTGCAAGACCCGCCCCACACAAAAAGGGAGGGGGTGGACCAACTCTGGCCCATCCTCAACTGAAAATCATAAATCCTGCTTAAATTCTGTCGCCGAGTCATAAAACTCGGGACAGGGAGAAAACATATCTGACAATCATTCTACATCCAAGAAGTAGCCTTTGCAAAAAAAAAAAAGAAAAAAAAAAAATTTCCCCTTCATCCGAGATGTAAAATATAAAATAAAAATGAAAATATTACTCTCGAATTCCTGTGACCCTTTCTCCTCTGCAGGTCTACGTTCAAATTTGGGCTAACGCCCTTCCTCGCTGTCGGTATCACACACACCCAACTGCAAACCCCTTGGCAGATCCTGTCTTTCAATTCTGCATCCTCGTATATCTGTGTCAGTGCATCAGGTAATATGCTAGCTGGTTTATACACACACATAAATACATACATACATACGTACACACACATATATATATAATTATATATATATATGAATCACGGAAATATGGAACGTGATGGATATGTAAGTAAAGACAAAATCCACTAAGGAAATGAAACAAAGGAGAGTCTTTCGACTGTCGTCCTTTCCTTAGCAGACGACAGTCGACAGGCCTCGCAGCACTCCAGTGTTTTCTTCCTTCGTGGATTTTGTCTTTATATATATATATATATATATATATATATATATATATATATATATATATAATATATATATATATATATATATATATATACAGAGAGAGAGAGAGCTATATATACATATACAGAGAGAGAGAGAGAGAAGAGATAGAGAGAGAGAAACTTGCGGTTTAGTGAAGGCCTATACAGCTCACTTGACTGCAGTGGGTCGCAGCGAGGGTGAAATCGACGCAGGCCTAAAACCCTCACAAAAAACAACACAATATCAAGGGGGGAAGCAGTCGACCCCTGACAACAATCAAATTATCTTTGGGCTTAAGGAACCAGATGGAGCCAACAAATTAGGTAATGAAAGCTTCTCAGATCAATTTCCGATATTACGTGAAAAAAACTTGCAGCTCTGAGGAGGCCTCTCTCTCTCTCTCTCTCTCTCTCTCTCTCTCTCCTCTCTCTCTCTCTCTCTCTCATTTTCTACCTCTTATCTCCTTTTGTAGTAAACGCAATATCTATACCTCTTTCAATAAAAAATACAAATGAACAACTGACTATTCTCTCTCTCTCTCTCTCTCTCTCTCTCTCTCTCTCTCTCTCTCTCTCTCATTTTCTACCTCTTATCTCCTTTCGTAGCAAACGCACTACAGTATATATACCTCTTTCAATAACAAATATAAATGGACATTTTACTATTCTCTCTCTCTCTCTCTCTCTCTCTCTCTCTCTCTCTCTCTCTCTCTCTCTCTCTCTCATTTTTACTCTCTCTTTATCTCCTTTTCCTTTAGCAAAACGCACTATATATATCTTTTTCAATAATAAATACAAATGCACAATTGACTGTTCTCTCTCTCTCTCTTCTCTCTCTCTCTCTCGAATTTCTACCTCTTACACACACATCTTTTCACACACACTACACACACACAGTTTCTAAAACCAAAGAAAAGCCTTCAAGAATTATGATCTCATACCGCTCATTACAGTGAAATACCACGTCATTTGTTCACTTAGAAGTGAAGATGCTATGTGGGTTACCCATGCATTCACAAAAGACAATGAAACGGAAAGCCCTTTGTTCCATACACGTATCCAGCATCTTGGTATCGTTTCTGTTTGTTTGCAGATACAATGAAAATATCTATGAAAGTCGAAATGTAGTTTATACCTTATATATTGACATACATTCGAGGAAAAAACCCCTGAACGATTTTATCTTTTTTTTTCACATTTCAAAGTAGACTTTCAAATGTGAGAAGTCTATTCTATGAAAGCTTTCTTGCAAGGTTATATCCTTTTCAGCCTTGTTTCTTTAATAATAATAATGATAATAATAATAATAATAATAATAATAATAATAATAATAATGAGTAAAAGTCTAATTGCAAATCAGAGTTAATTAACATTTCTCTAATCTATTGAGCAAGAAAAGACCCTTCAAGAACATAGGATAATAATAATAATAATAATAATAATAATAATAATAATAATAATAATAATAATAATAATAATAATAATACTAAAAAGTCTGAGAGCAATAAAAGTTAATAACATTCCTCGATTCTACTGAACAAGGAAAGACCTTTTAGTAACATCGATAATAATAATAATAATAATAATAATAATAATAATAATAATAATAATAATAATAATAAGAAAAGTCTATAACTGCGAGTAAGAGTTTAATTAACATTCCCAGAATTTACTGAACAGGAAACGCCTTTCGAGAACACCCGACGCAAAGGCGATTACTTTTTAATTGCCTCGTTCTTAACCGGTTCGAAAAATCAGGTAACCGGCCCTCCTCCCCCCCCCAGGTAATCTGGTTCCTCCTCCTCCTCCTCCTCCTCCTTCAGACAAACGACGAACGACGTAGTAATCGCATCCAATTTTAATCAGGCCAGGTCAGACGAGGTCAGGTCGCTCGCCTTTCCAGGGCTGCGTCACGACGTACCAACCATTACTCCCTTCGGTGCCCTCCTTTCCCTTTCTATTGTGGCACCCTCCTCCCCTTCCTACCCCTGCCCATGCCCATGCCCATACCCATACCCTCCCCTTGCTCCTTGTACCCTTACTCCCTTCTCATAATCTATTATCACTTCCAGTGATTTTCTTTCCGTTTAGGAAGAACAATAAAGGATTAATATGCTAATGAGAAAGAAATGAAACCTTGCTTCCCTAAATTGCTTGCCTAAATAAGTCCATAATAATCTGCTCGAACATCAAGCAATAAGTTCTGCTATATAAAAAATTCTGAAAAGAAAAACCTTTGAAAATTCTCACTCTTCAACCACCAACTAGAATAAACAGCTGGCCTTTTTGAGAACGATCTATATCCACGTTTTTTTTTCTCTCTCTCTCTGCCGGAGATTTAAAAACAATTTAAAAAAATAAAAAACACAGAAATTAACGAATGGGAACTGAAAACATGAAATGGACTGGTGTCTTCGAGACATTATACAGGAGAGTTTCAACATGAAGAGGAATCTTCCACCACTTGGAAAAAGTTGAGCACAAAGAACGACAATTCTGTCTCTCTGAAGTCAAGATTTCAGCTTAATAACTACAATCTATTATTAATCTATTATTATTATTATTATTATTATTATTATTATTATTATTGTTGTTGTTGTTGTTGTTGTTTATGCTGTTTACATAATGAGCACCATAGAAAACAATGAGATAAGAGCAATTATTACTTCAGTTCCTAACACTTCCACACAGGGACTTGATATTTTTCTCTACCGCACGCAGAGAGAGAGAGAGAGAGAGAGAGAGAGAGAGACAGAGAGAGAGAGAGAGAGAGAGAGAGAGAGAGAGAGAGAGAGAGAGAGAGAGAGTGTAAAGGCGATCTATTCCAGACAGTGACTGATATAGGTCAAATATGACCAAGCGCTGAGTAATTTCTCCAATCGCAGGAGCAGCACAATGAGAGTAACAGGGAATTCTCCTCACCTAAGAGTTGGCACCGAACACGAAGCAAGATGGCTACATATCCCCACTACTCACTGAAGTGTGACTTATACACGCATTCTCTCCCCCTCCCCCTCCCCCGAAATAAGAAAAATGAGGATAAAACAAGAGAAGAAACAACCAAAAGCCTATTATAATTTCAAGGCGATGCGATGGAGGCAAAGTTGAAAAAGAACTTGATGTGAAAAGATACAAGAAAAAAAAAAGTAAAAACTGCGCTGGAGTTTCTTCGGCGCAATCGAGTTTTCTGTACAGCCGCTACAGCGTATAATCAAGGCCACCGAGAATAGATCTCTCTTTCGGTGGCCTCGGTATAATGCTGTATGAGCCGCGGCCCATGAAACTTTAACCACGGCCCGGCGGTGGCCTATCCTATATCGTCGCCAGAAGCACGATTATGACTAACTGTAACCTTAAATAAAAAAAACTGTTGAGGCTAGAGAGGCTGCAATTTGGTATTTTTGATGATTGGGGGTGGATGATCAACATACCAATTTGCAGCCCCTCTAGCCTCAGTAGATTTTAGGATCTGAGGGCGAAAAGAAAAAGTGGTGACAAGATCTGACAGAAAAAGTGGACAGGAAAAAGTGCAGGAAAAAGGACAGGACAAAGCCAGGAAAAAAGTTTCTTTTACAGGAAAAACTACAGGAAAAAATGAGATCAGAAAAACAGGCCAGAAAAAGCGGACGGACAGACAAAGTTGGCAGTCAATAGTTTTCTTTACAGAAAACTAAAACTGAGGATAAAACAGGAGAAGCGAGAACCAAAAGACAGTTATTCTTTGAGGGACGGGACGAAGGCAAAGTTGAAAACGAACGTGACGTCGGAACGGAATATAAAAATGAGAGAGATAACGGAAAAGTGTCCGCCAAAGACCAGGGAATTCCTGAAGGATATGAGGTGATATATCATCGTGCCCGGGGAAGCAACGCTTCGATAACTCTCGAGAGGAGGAGGAGGAGGAGGAGGAGGAGGAGAGGGAGGTGGTGGGCGAAGGGTGGTGGGCCAAGCGAGCCTCCTGTTGTTCAAAATGTAAAATGAAGTACTGTCAGTGACTACTACCACCGTTACTATTATTACACTAATAATAATAATAATAATAATAATAATAATAATAATAATAATAATAATATTTAAGTACTTAATGACCGAAAAATCTATATAATAATTCATTCGTTATATATAATCAATCAAAATGCAAAGACAAATACGAAACAGTAAATTTGAAAAGTAGGGCATCCGGTATAATTTCTTCGCATACCTCTCACCTCCAACACAATACTTTATTTAGATTTAAAATTCTAAACAACGCATTTATTTGATATAAACCAAACTCAAGACATGGGAACTGCTAAAGAAGGACATCGAATCCACTTTCCCCAAATACCTCTCTCAACCCCTCTCGCCCGGGCAGGCTAACCAGCGTGTCCTGCTGAGGAGGCCTAGAATGCAAAAGGTCACCCACTCCCGTGACGTGTGACCTCCCTCAAGTATTGACAATTGCCATCAGGGTCAAACGACCTCAATAAAGGGTTCCCAAATGGCACTGTGCATATGGAGGTCAATTCATCTATCAATAGGCAGGTTTGGACAAAGAGCAGATTTGAGAAACGCGTTCCATCCCGAGTGCCAATCATGAGGTGTGGGAGAACTGGTTCTTGATTCATTGCTCGGTCATGTTGTTTAATGATTGCGAAGGAAATGAAAGGCTAATGCAATGTAATAGATTCATTTTCATTCCGGATCACTTCCGCTGCTCGGGCGTCGGTTTGGGAAGGGGAAATCTTTTAACCAATCAAATAAAGTATCTTGTTACTTAAATAACAATTTTTCATTTTATCTACCTAAACCCGCTATATTATTCCATTAGGTCGTTATTTTATAGAAAGTAGATTCATTAATTTGGAAAGTTATAACATTTATTTAACTTGAAGTAACCCTTCTACTCTATGTAGTCTGCAATAAACGCTGAATTAAGCCATACAAAACTTGCAAGCTCATTACATCTAAAAAACCTAAAGTCAAAGTTCTCTTTCTTTGAAAACCAACATAAAATTCAGAAGCTTATTTTTCTCCATAGCAAACATTATAAACCGAGATGATGTCTCCCTCTCATGACAAACAACAAAACACGAGAAACCGCTCAGAACAATCACAAAGATCTGTTCCATATATTAAAATGACAACAGCAAACATGGAGAAAAAATTTCGGCGAAAAAAAGGTATATGCAAATACGAACGAAACATGAGATAACTTTTGAATACCAACGAAAGTCTATAAATGCCTACGATCTCGGGTCCATCGTTTTTATTATTTCGTCGTTCACTGCATCTCGAGTTACATACAAACAGTTGCATAAAATGCAATAAAAGAAGTGGACCATTTGCAGATGTCTAAAACAACTGATCTAGTTGTATGTAAATTATGCATTAGTCTTGATTAATATCGCTAAAATATTCATGAATGATTAACACAAATTTATAATTACTGATCTAGGTTTGCTCAAATTATACATTAGTATGCATTCATTTATTCAAAATATGTATGAACGGTTAATCCAAAATTTATAATAACTGATCTAGTTCTGTTCACATCATACAATAGTGCCTATTTATATCACCAAACTATTTATCAGTGGTTAATACATGCAGCAATAACTTTCTGCGTACATACTTTCACATTAACTACAATTCAATTCCTAAACAAAAATTATACAAAATAAAGAATTTAATTTACAAGTCATACATTCACAATTACAATGACGCATTGCATTCATCTTCAAAATGAAATGACGGCCAAAAAATAAAGAAATGCGACATTATCAAGAAGAGAGTGAACTGGAAATGGGAAATGATCATTTTCACTATTTTTCAATAAGCTATTTTCGCTGCAATGACGAACTTTCAGACGAGAAATGATTGAGTAGCATTCGAAGATTTGTGTCGTAGTGGAAATTTTATCAGCCATTCCTGAAGGCACAGTCAAATCCGGTGTGACTGTATCATATCTCATGGTAAATAGGTGCAGGATGAATTTCTAAAACCACATTATTATTATTATTATTATTAATATTATTATTATTATTATTATTATTATTATTATTATTATTATTGCTAAGAAATTCACAATCTCGTGAAAAACAATCTGTGTAATAAAAATCAACAATTACTTATTAATATAGTTTACTATATAATTGTGGATTTTTATTATTATTATTATTATTATTATTATTATTATTATTATTATTATTATTATTATTATTATTATTATTGATAGAAATATCAACACACACTTACGTGTGGAACATAAATAAATTTCATTTGAAAGACCTGGGTTCGATCCTGATGCGAGTCAGAAATTTATTTCTGTTCCACATCCTGATGTGAGTCAGAAATATATTTATTTATTTATTTATTTATCATCATTATTATTATTATTATTATTATTATTATTATTATTATTATTATTATTATTATTATTATTATTATTTTGATGTTAAACCTTATTCATACGGGAAAAGCTCACCAAAGGGGCCACTGACTTGAAATTCAAGCTTCCAAAGAATATGAAGGTGTTCATTTGAAAGAAGTAGCAGAAGGTAATACGAAATACAGAAAGAAGGGATCAGTTATTACGAAAAAAATAAATTAACATATTAATGAATAACTAGATAAAAATATTATTACGTCATGTAATTATGGAAGATTCCTACATACTTGTGAAAACTGACGATAAATGAATCATTTAGTAACCCACAGTACGTGTACCATATCACGGATTCTGGGAAAAAATAACGATTTTTGACAAAAAGATAATTAAAAAAAATTACCGTAATCGATCATGTTACATGAGACGATACCGCATATGAATAAATTAACATGTTAATCTGAAGGATTCAACATACGAAAAATAAAGATTCTGAAGGTCTAAATCTACATTTCTTATGTCAAAAATTCTTTCATTCAATAACAAAATTTCTAAGTACATGTGAAACACATATGCTTCGTGTTTTAAATATGCATGAACTGAATTAAATCTCTGAGAGAGAGAGAGGAGGAGGAGGAGGAGGAGGAGGAGGAGGAGGAGGGGAGGAGGAGGAGGAGGAGGAGGAGGGGAAGGGGAGGGAGCAGAGAGAGAGAGAGGAGGAGAGAGGAGGAGGAGGAGGGGAGGAGGAGGAGAGGAGAGAGGAGGAGGAGGAGGAGGAGGAGGAGGAGGAGGAAGGGTGAAAAATTCCAGGTTAGAGAAGAGAAGAGAGAGAGGAGAGGAGAGAGAGAGGAGAGGAGGAGGAGGAGAGAGGAGGAGGAGAGGAGGAGGAGGAGGAAGAGGAGGAGGAGGAAGGGTGAAAAATTCCAAGTCAGAGAGAAGAGAAGAGAGGAGGAGGGAGGAGGAGGAGGAAGGAGGAAGGAAAGAGAAAGAGGAGGAAGAGAGGAGGAGGAAAGGAGGAGGAGGGGGAGGAGGAGGAGGAGGAGGAGGAGGAGGAGGAGGAGGAGGAGGAGGGAGCGTGAACAATTCCAAGTCACCTCACTCTAATCTGACTCTTGAATGAACGAGAGCGGAGGGAAAGGACGACAATGGCAGGTCACAGAAAACGAGAATATCATATTTCGTGGATGGTTTATGACCCCGTGGAGGCCCTTCTATTTGAACTATACGGCGCTGTACGCCATGGCGATGCATTAATTACTAAAGCGTTATTTTTTTTTTTACAGTACTTATCACTTATGACTAATTTTTCTCTCTATATCTCTTTCAATCGTCTATCCAAAACAGTTGACTAACAGCTTCGCACATAATTTAATGTTTTGGGTCGAAAGTAACATCCTGGAACTCAGAAAAAACGATATATATATATATATATATATATATATATATATATATATATATATATATATATATATATATATATATATTTTATATATATATATATATATATATATATATATATACATTCAAATATTTTATATGTATATATATACATATATATTTATATATATACATATAAATGTGTCAGAGAGTGAGAGAAGTCGAGATAACAGAAAATGAGACGATATGAATTCTAATTACAACCCTACCCTTTCCTTAAGAATTTATCTACCTGTACTGATTAAAATTATGGACACACCGACCAGGCTTAATCGTGAATTTATATCAGCAAAAATACTCAAAGAGAAGAATTATATTCCATAAAAGAATATTTAGCACTGTAGTCCAATTGCACTTACAACTAAAATAGTTATCCCCTTTTGTTAAAATCCGGGCCACAAAGTCTCTTTTTCTTATCTTTCATCGCCTTTTCTTCTCCTTAGCATGAGACTAGCCCAGAGCATCAAGCTGTCCATCTCCTCGAATACCGCATTAGATTTTTAATGTTTATAGGAGTGAAACCTGCAAATTCCACCCCTTCTTGATCTACAATGACAGTAAATCAAATGTTACTTTTTCCTCAACTATTTTCGACCAGACACTTACGACCAGGAAGAAATACATAAAAAATAATCACTTTGAACAATTATCTTCGATTGAAAGCTTATGACAGCTATCAATCAAAAGGAGAAGACAGCGTTCATTGTGCGCTAAATTACCATGCTGTCAGTTGCATTCAGGGAAAAATTAAAAAGAGAGAGAGAGAGAGAGAGAAGAGAGAGAGAGAGAGAGAGAGAGAGAGAGAGAGAGAGAGAGAGAGTCAAAACAGAATGAAGTGACGTGCCATGCTTTGCAATAATATCTGCACCCGAAAAAAATAGTAGTGCAACAGTTCACCGTTCTTTGTTGGTGCAAAACACAGTAGTTTTATCAAGAAGATTTAATTATATACTGTATATGTGTATATACACATACATATAAACATACATATGTATACTCATTTACATATTTACAATGTGCAACAATATTTAATTATATACTGTATACATATACACATACATACAGATATATGTATACACATTTACATATTTACAATGTGCAACAATAATTATATACGGTATATATATACACAATACATTCAATACATTCAACCACAATTTTAATTAAGCACTCCATCACACAAACGCAGAGAGAGAGAGAGAGAGAGAGAGAGAGAGAGAGAGAGAGAGAGAGAGAGAGAGAGAGAGAAAACAATCAACCCACTCCATACGATGATACATTTCCAGTATTTTCTCGTAAAGATTTAAAAGATTGAACCTCGCCAAGACCAAGCACCCCTTCCCCGAGCCCCACCAAACCAAACCACGACGATCCCATTCCAATAGCCCCACCCCCACCGCAAAAAGAGCTCTTATATAAGCAATTGGGGCCTCATGAAAGATACGTGACTGCACGACACAACTTCACATGGATCCTTGGTCCTCTTTTTTTTAAAAGGTCCTAGTGTGGACGGGCCAAGGAGTTGGGGATATGGCCCCATTGTTTCTCTCTCTTGGAAGGAAACGTGAAGGGTATCAAGGATATCGCGGGAAGGAAATGATATTAAATGACAGAGAGGGAGAGAAGTGGAGAGATATTTTAGAGCGCTCGACGGCCTTTATATGAATGTTGAAATGTGAAGGTTTGGCGATTTCTTTGGGAATTCAGACGAGAACTGAATGTAAAGAAGAAATATGAGATCCTTTAAATAAAAAGGGAAGTGATATGAAGACATAAAAAGAGAAAATTTAAAAAAACCATGACACTTTTCTTTAAAAAGATAATAACAATGTAGAATCAGACGTCCTTAAGAAAATAAAATGAAAATAAAAGTAAAAAAATAAAACTGAAAAATGTATCAAAACTAAAGCCTCTGCAAAACCCAAAAAGTTAAAAAATAAATAAAATAAAGTAAAATGAAAGCAGCCCTTAAAAAAGAATGATAAAAATGAGGAAAGACTCAAAGCGTTTTATTAAATGAAAATTCTTCACATTTCTAACGTTAAAGCAATCATGCCACATTATTCCATTATTCCTCGATTTTATTTTTTATCGGAACAACATCATCAGGATAATCACAGCCGCTCACGTCCTCACGACAGGTGTCAGTCAATGTCAGGTGGACATATATGAATTCTGTGATTGCCTTAATTTCAACCGTTCTGACCTTCTGTGATACATATATAAGGTATTGAAAATACTAGAAATATTATAAATACAAGAAATAAACGGAATTATCTTAAACAATATGGTAAAGATCAAATTCAACTGACAAAAGCTGCCTTTCAATAATTGGCTAAAATATATCTTAGGAAATGTACTCCAAAGGTACTCCTATGGAAAAAAAAAAAAAAAAAAAAAAACTGCTCTCACTGAGGACATGCCACAAAAAACTATATTTTTGGCCTCATAAAATTAAACCATCGACATCTTGAGAGCTTTGGTAAGTGTCTAATTATGATCTGTAACTGAAATGCGCTTTATGTTGTGACAGGATTTCTTCTAATCCAAAAAGCTTAACTCTCTCCTGAACTGAATGCAATGTCTAACGCGGAGTAAACAAGACTGGAATGAAATGTGAACATATATATTCATCTACTGACATGTAGATAATGACAAGTAAAAGAATTCACGGAGGAAAATGTTATTTATACTTTACTGAACGTCATCCTAGACTATAATTCTTTATGGCACAGCCTACTTATTCAACGTTATTTATACTCATACTTCAATTATTAAAATAATAAAATGGCTTTATATTGAAAGAATATGACTTTGCAAATGTATTCAAATTATTTACACCGAAATGGAGAGTTCAGGAAAGCTGAAAAAGACAGAAATATGACACAAATTTTACCTCAACGAACAAAGACCATTTTACTTTTACACAAGTTACCCATCAACGACCACACTCCGTTTTCTATGATGACATTCTAACCCTGAGAGACTGCAACGAATATTGAAAACCTTCCCGTGACGACCTGGTCTGACATAATGACGTTTCAATTCTGTTGGCCATTTCTAAATATTAAAAGACAGTACAGATTCCAAATCTATTCCTTATTTACTTAAGTCTTCTGTGGAAATAATTTTTTCTGATTGTACTAGAAAGATCGTTCCGATTCCATATTTACTTAACAAAAAACTATATTTTTTCTGACTGGAATAAAAAAAAATCGTTCAGATTCCATATTTACTTAACAGTCTTCGGTGAAAATAACTTAATTTTTTCTCACTAGGTAAAATGACAGTTCAGATTCCATATTTACTTTACAGTCTTCGGTGAAAATAACTTAACGTTTTCTGACTGTGCTAAAATGATCGTTCAGATTCCATACTCATTCCAAATTTACTTAACAGTCTTCGATGAAAATAACTTAATTTTTCTGACTGTGCTAAAAAGATCGTTCAGATTCCATATTTACTTTAAAGTCTTCGGTGAAAATAACGTAATGTTTTCTGACTGCTAAAAAGATCATTAAGATTCCATATTTACTTTAAAGTCTTCGGTGAAAAGAACTTAATTTTTTTCTGATTGTGCTAAAAAGATCGTTCAGATTCCATATTTACTTTAAAGCCTTCGGTGAAAAGAACTTAATTTTTTTCTGATTGTGCTAAAAAGATCGTTCAGATTCCATATTTACTTTAAAGTCTTCGGTGAAAATAACTTAATGTTTTCTGACTGTGCTAAAAAGATCGTTCAGATTCCATATTTACTTTAAAGTCACCGGTGAAAATAACTTAATTTTTTTGACTGTGCTAAAAAGATCGTCCAGATTCCATATTTACTTTAAAGTCTTCAGTGAAAATAACTTCATTTTTTTCTCACTGTATAAAATGAGCTCAGATTCCATATTTACTTTCCAGTCTTCGAAGAAAATATTCCATATTTACTTTCCAGTCTTCGAACAAAATATAACTGAATTTTTTCTCACTGGATAAAAAGATCGTTCAGATTCCATATTCATTCCATATTTACTTCACAGCCTTAGACGAAAACAACTATATTTTTCCCTCAGTGGCGTCTACAACACCCTCCCACTTAAAATAAAGAAGACCTCTCGTCCTTTATTCTACCTAAGGTAACATCACTTGGCAAAGGCGATAAAAGGGATGTACTCCTTCCTCCATTATTTTTCACGCCCCTCAAGGCCTCTCATATTTGCCGACACCCACTTTCATCATCATCAAAGACCTTCTCCTCCTGAAAACGCCCTTTAAAAGACACTTTGTTTCTTCCTGAAAACAACGTTTTTTTTTTTTAACATTATCTTTTTCGACGTTAAATGAGATATTAAATTCAACTCGTTCACGGTAAATGTGTCAAATATAAATACCAGTAGATAACAACGCATTTGAGAGAGAGAGAGAGAGAGAGAGAGAAAATAACTTTTAATAATACTGAGTAAATGAGAGAAAGAGAGTCTTAAGAGCTAAGAGAGAGAGAGAGAGAGAGAGAATAACAACTTTTAATACTGTACTGCATAAATGAAAAATTTATATGCTCTTAATGTTTAAGTTTCTTTACAGAACATTTTAAATAATATTCAGTACTGCATAAAGAGAGAGTTTCTTTACAGAAGAGAGAGAGAGAGAGAGAGAGAGAGAGAGAGAGAGAGAGTAACAACTTTTTAATACTGTACTGCATAAATGAAAATTTATATGTTCTAATGTTTGCTAAGTTTCTTTACATAATAATATTAAATAGAGACCATAAATGAAAAATTTATATGCTTTTAAGTTGCTAAGTTTCTTTACAGATATACTCTGAGAGAGAGAGCTGAGATAAATGAGCTTAATTGCTAAGTTTCTTTACTGAATAATCCTAGAAATACTGTACTAATATAAATGAAAAAATATATGCTCTTAATGTTGCTAAGTTTCTGAGAGAGAGAGATCCTAGACTGAGAGAGAGAGAGAGAGAGAGAGAGAGAGAGAGAAACATAAGTAGCTTTAAATCTAAATATTAAAGAGAAGGCATTAAAAGATGGAGGAATGAAACAACAATTTATTTTTTCAGTAACAAAATAACAAACAAATAAGCGAAACAATCAATCAAAAAACACACCAATGAACAACTACACATCCTCCCACAAACAAAACAAAAACAAAAAAGCAAGATCACCCAACAAAAAAACAAAAGCGCGCATAAAAAAAGGTAAAGAAAAGGACTGATTCCTATCCCAATGTAGACATCACGAGCCCAGACGTGTATTGTCAATAACAGATTCTCAATAACATCAATGGGAGCCTTCACCTATTTCTCGTTCAGTCTTCCTCCTCCTCCTCCTCTTCCCATTTCGTGGATCAGCTCTCTCTCTCTCTCTCTCTCTCTCTCTCTCTCTCTCTCTCTCTCTCTCTCTCTCTCCTGCGGGAGAGGGATTTCTCTTTCCACAGATAAGAAGAAATTCCCGATAATGCGTATCTGCAAGGTTATCGAGAGTGAGAGATATGCAAATGTTTGCCCAGTTTGCAGATGAAACTCGGAATTTGAATAAGGATAAATACATGAATACATACATATATACATACATACACGTATTTTATATATATATATTATACATATATATATATATGTGTGTGTATTATACATACATAAATACATACATATATATATAATTATATATGTATTATATATACATATATATATATATATATAAACTATAATTACATAGCATGGATATTGAAATATATATAACATATATACAAATATAACATCACATCCATAGTTAATAAATGAAAAGTGATTAACCCTATTCTCGAAATAAAAATGAAAGGACGCAAACCTGAAATGATCGGAAACGAGCTATAGGAATGAAAAGTCACAAACCCTTTTCAGAAATCATAAACTTCTACAAAGTACATAAAAAAAAAAATAAAAGCGCAGGAATTAACGATCATACTAGAGCTACAACACGAGAGTGTAAAAAGACAAAAAAAAAAAGAACAAATTCTTCCGTGGACAGAATGGAAATTGGATAAGATTTCATAAATAAGAATAAAATGAAATAAAGATTAAAGAATACAAAGATATGCAAGAAATGAAACCAGGAATGGAGAATTACCCAAAACTCCAGTCAGTTTATGAATCTCTAGCCAATAAATAAAATAAAATAAAACAAACTTCAGCCAATAAAATAAATAAAACAAACTTCAGCCAATAAATAAAACAAACTTTAGCCAATAAATAAAATAAAAAAAACTTTCAACAAATCAGTCACGACTTTACTCGTTATTTTAAGTGAGTTATGGACAAACATTTATAAGTACATATAATATACTTCAAACATATGTGAAAAAATTGGCAAAAAAGTATAAAATCAAAAAATTTTCAAATTTAAAAAATTCTATGCAAAATAGAACAAAAACACCTATAACTAAAAATCTATTCAGTCAAATTAATTAAAATTTACTATCAAAACATCTAATGCTATGTTAAACAAATGCTCAAAGTTTCAGGAGTTTAAATACAATATTCATTTGTATATGGTTTGAATTGAGTGATAGCATAATCAACAACCCACATAAATATTGTATTTATACCCTTGAAACTCTGAGCATTTGTTTAGCATATCAAAAGATGTCTCGAAAATAAATTTCCATTAATTTCACTGAATGCATTTTTAGTTATTGGTGACTTTCTATACGTTTGACTGTCAGACGAATTTCGTGTCGACTTGCTTGCCTAAAGAAATTCCTCAGACAGTCCAACGCCTCAGAGGTCTACTTATAACAGTGACACGAAACGTCTTCGCAAGTAGGTCTCGCCTTGCTGAAGCCGTACAGGTGAGGAGAAGGAAGAAAGTTAAGGCTTATTTAAAAAAAAAGGAGGGTGGGGGGGAAGGGAGCTTAACATAGTAACTGTATGTAGTTACATGAGCACATAAACTCATCCGCATACTCCACCTGGCGGGAGGTAACTTTGTTCTTACTGATAAATGCGTAACAAAAAACGATTGGTATTAGAGATTTTTACAAGGTGTGAAAACAACCTACCACCCCTCTCTCCCACCCCCCCCCCCAAAAAACCCATGAAAATAAAAAAATAAAAACTTCCGATCCACAAGGATACAAAAATGTAAAAAAAAAAGGCCCCTAGTATCTGAGGCTTGCAGAAAATGAAGCCTGACCAACATACATACACACACATACAAACAAACACACATACATGCATACACACACATACATAATACATACATACACACATACATACATACAAAGACCCTTGATAGCTAAGCTTACAAAAAGTGAAACCTGGAAAACATACATACTCGTACATATACACACATACATGCGCACAAATACATACGCACACATACATACATACATACATACATACTTACATACATATATATACATACATACATACATACATAAATACATACATAGTCCTGATAAAAGAATTCCGAACATACATACATACACACAGTCCTGATAAAAGAATTCCGAACATACATACATACATGCACGCACACATACATTCATACACACAGTGCTGATAAAAGAATTCCAACGGCAAGATTTACATCTCCGAGTGCTTCGGTTACACCTCGAATGCAGGCGCATAAAGAGAGGCGTCTCCTTCCAAAAGAATTCTCACCGGATTCCGGAGGGAGAATTCGGAGGCGAGGACAAGCAATACTTTTATGCGGGTCGTCAATACTGCCAAGGATAACACACATAAGTATTGAGCGGATGTTAAACGATACCTTTAGCTCTATGTTTATGAAAGCAAAAGTTCACGCGTGTGTAAGTGACAAAAGTTCATGCTTGTATACATGTATAAATACATACATAGACGCATACAAACACAAACACACACATACACATATATATAAATATATATATTATATGTATAAATATATACATACATATATATATACACACACACACGAGTATACACACATATATGGTATCTGCATGTATGAAAAATCATTTTCCAAAGCTTATCACATTCGAATCAAAACACTGAAACAAACGCATACAATGCAAAGAAACTACAATGTCCATAAGAGAGAAATTTTATAAAAATATAAAAAAAGAGAAATTTTATAAAAATATAAAAAAAAAAGTACAAACAATATAAAAATTCTGATTTAAAAAGAAAACTACGTAGGCTTCTTATGTTCTAAGTAACTGAAGGATATTCTACTCTGACAAATAAAGTAGTACGACAAAGCAACAACAAAGAACGCAAAGCAACACGGCAAATAAAAGAGTATAACAAAGCAACAACAACACTCGTCCGTGCATCTGTCGCACCCCACCAAACGACGGGACTAGGAAAAACGGAGCGGAGAAACACAGGAACAACGTAACTGGATTACTGGGGAGGCAAAGAGAGGAAACGGAAAAATCCCGATAAAAGGGGAAGGGGGGGGGGGGAAATGGAAGAAAATTCGCCTTCCAACAAAAGGAAAGGAATAACCTGTCCATTGTGATGAAGAGTGAGCTTGAACCCCGTCCTGTCTGTTTCAATTATCTACTCGAGAGAGGAGAGTCTTGTTGGCATCATCATCGGATTTTGGAATGGGAATTTCATCGTCATACGGCTTCTCGAGAGCTGTTCTTCCCCCGTGTAATTCCGTTTTACAAATCGTTACAAAAGCTGAGGCTTTCTCAATCTTTTTGTAGGTAGGTAGGTAGGTAGGTAGGTAGGTAAGGTATGTGTATGACTCAGAAATATTTTGTTAAAACAGAATTCCATCTAATAAAAGGAGCCCATATATATATATATATATATATATATATATATATATATATATATATATATATATATATATATATATATATATATATATATATATATATATATATATATATATATATATATATAGTGTATGTGTGCGTGCGCGCGCATTGTACATTATTCTAATTCAGTGACATTAACAGACTTCAAACTTCAGAAAAATTAAACAAGTCTCGCCAGAGACAGTGGTTTTGAATGACGACAGAATCCGATCGATTTATGCAAATTACACTCCAGTCTGCGAAAGAGTCGTCACAATGCCTTTCCTTTCTATAAAATACGAGGGTCACAATCTGTACTTTTACTGGAGAGCAAGAAAACGGAAGAGTATCGTTATATTGAAAGTTTCTTATGGACGTGAAAGCTCTCTCTAAAAATCGAGGCAGTTAAGCAGCACCTAAATATTCCACTGACATAATGAGATCGTTGGAAAGACGATATTCATGTAGTCTAGATTACTTTCTCTTTAAAAGAAAATATAACGAACAAAATTAAGGAAAATGACGTAAGACATTTAACATATGAACCCTTAATTTCTCACATAATTAAGTAAAAAAATATGAACTAAAAAGATTTAATATCTCGATCTTCATTTTCATAAAAAAATGCAAATTAGATGACGGCACAAACTTCGGCAGGGGCTACAAATTTCCTCAAAATTATTCCTCTTATAAAGGCAAAGGTCAAGAGGAACCTGTCGCACCATGGAAATTACCAGGGAGTAAAATAAGAAGTAAAATGAAAGTCAGTTTTTCTCGACAGACTGAAACCAGAGGATGAAACTCTCCCGCTGAAACGGGGGCATTGGTCTTGTTTTCAGCATGAAGGTGTTTTCGTCCTCTGCTGAAGCTGGTCCTGTTTTCAGCGTGAAGGTGTTTTCGTCCTCTGCTGAAGCTGGTCCTGTTTTCAGCGTGAAGGTGTTTTCGTCCTCTGGTGAAGCTGGTCCTGTTTTCAGCGTGAAGGTGTTTTCATCCTCTGCTGAAGTTGGTCCTGTTTTCAGCGTGAAGGTTTTTTCATCCTCTACTGCTGCTGGTCCTGTTTTCAGCGTGAAGGTGTTTTCATCCTCTGCTGAAGCTGGTCCTGTTTTCAGCGTGAAGGGTTTTTCGTCCCCTACTGAACAAACCTCTGAAACTCGTCCTGTTTTCAGTGCAAAGTGATTTTCATCCTCTACTGCTGCTGATCCTGTTTTCAGCATGAAGGTATTTTCATCCTCCCCTGAAGCTGGTCCTGTTTCTAGTCTGTCGATAAAAACTGACTTTTATTTTACTTTTTTTTTTTTTGAATTCCGTGTTAATGTCCAAGGTGTGACAGGTCTCTCTTGAACTTTGCTCTTCTAAGAGGAATAATTGTGATGATTTTTTTTTTTTTTTTGTCATCGGTTTCAGCAAAGGTGACAAATCCTTCACTGAAACAGACCAACAGGACCACTTCCATTAGAGGGACCGACAGGACCAGTTTCAGTAGAAGACGAAATCCCTTCACGCTGAAAACAGGCTCAACAGGACCACTTCACTTCCAGCAGAGGGACCAATAGGACCAGTTTCAGCAGAGGATGAAAATCCCTTCACGCTGGAAACAGGATCAACAGGACCACTTCACTTCCAGCAGAGGGACCAATAGGACCAGTTTCAGCAGAGGATGAAAACCCCTTCACGCTGAAAACAGAACCAACAGGACCAGTTTCAGGATGAAAATCCAGCTGAAAACAGAACCAACAGGACCAGTTTCAATGGAGGATGAAAATCCTTCACGCTGAAAACAGAACCAACAGGACCAGTTTCAGCAGAGGATGAAAATCCCTTCACGCTGAAAACAGAACCAACAGAACCAGTTTCCAGGATGGAAATCCTTCACGCTGAAAACAGAACCAACAGGACCAGTTTCAGCAGGGGATGAAAATCCTTCACGCTGAAAACAGAACCAACAGAACCAGTTTCAGCAGAGGATGGAAATCCCTTCACGCTGAAAACAGAACCAACAGAACCAGTTTCAGCAGAGGATGGAAATCCCTTCACGCTGAAAACAGAACCAACAGGACCAGTTTCAGCAGAGGATGAAAATCCCTTCACGCTGAAAACAGAACCAACAGAACCAGTTTCAGCAGAGGATGGAAATCCCTTCACGTTGAAAACAGAACCAACAGGACCAGTTTCAGCAGAGGATGGAAATCCCTTCACGCTGAAAACAGAACCAACAGGACCAGTTCCAGCAGAAGACAAAATCCCTCTACACAAGGTTAAAAATCCCTTTGCCGCTTCCAACGCAATCGACAGGTTCCAAGGGACCCTGTCGCATCCTGGTAATGACCAAGAAACCATTAAAATCCAGATTAACGGAGCGCGAGCCCAATTTCGACCTCGTAACCACCCAACCTACGCCTCATCCACCCCCCCAAAAAAAGTCGTCAACCCAATTACAGGAGCCGACATCTCAAGTGACCTTTTTCGGAGACTCGAAATATGTGGGAGGTCACCGATGCACCCAAAAGTTATTATTACTTTCGAGATTTACCGAGGCGGATAACACGACTTTATTTAGGGTCTCTCTCTCTCTCTCTCTCTCTCTCTCTCTCTCTCTCTCTCTCTCTCTCTCTCTCTCTCTCTCTCTGTGTGTGTTCGGATTTTGGGAACAAAATATTCTCTCTCTCTCTCTTGTTATAAAAAATAGTCAATCTTTAAGACAACATATTTCTCTCTCTCTCTCTCTCTCTCTCTCTCTCTCTCTCTCTCTCTCTCTCTCTCTCTCTCTCTCTCTGTTATCAAAATGTTCAAACTTTAGAGCAAAATATTCTCTCTCTCTCTCTCTCGTTACAAAATTAGTCAAACTTTAGGACACAGTAATGCTATGCAATATATGAGTAATCTGAGAATTATTCATAAACAATTCAAGTTACTGTAAACACTCGACAATAACCAAAACTTCAAAAAATAAATTACATCATCAGGTAATGAATTACGACAAACATTAAAGAAAATTCCCCAAGATGTACCATAAGCCACATTGACCACAAAGACAATAAACCCACATAAAACGCTCCATTTCTCTTTAATATCTCTTTAATAAAAAATTACGGAACAGAAAATTATCAACTCGTAACAAATTTCTCTTGAAGAAAAATATGTGAGAATCAAAAAATTAATAAAAAAAAAACTATAACACGGAACTTAATAATTAACTTCGACATACAGGAGTTAAAAAGAGAATGAACTTTTAGCTATAAAAGTTTTGATTAAGGGAGTAAGGGGAAAATGAGGAGGGAAGGGGGTGGTTTGGTGAGGGGTGGGGACTGAGTGAGGGGGTTGGGAGGGAGTTTTGTTCTCGTGATATACTTTTTTGAAAGTTAGGACGAGTGGGATTAGTGAAGTCAGTCTCCTGTTATGAAATGAAGTAAAAAAAAAATTATTAAAAAATATAAGAACAAGTATATTTCATATACTTTTTTTAATGTCAAATAAAAATACTTTTTAGCTTCTACCTAGTTATTCACAAATATTAGGACAATTCTTTTTTTTTTCCTTTAATAATAAAACGAACATGTCAAGTATCTATGCAGTGTTTCATATGAAAAGAAAATTATTTTTTAATTTTCCATCATCACACTACATATTACAAGTATCTATTTATTTATGCAAAACTCTTAAGACATCACTTCCTTCATTTCTTCGTTGAATCAATCATCAAGACTTATCAATTAATTATTAATGAAAAGACTATTAAATTCTCATAATTCTATCTAGAAAAGGAAAATGTAAGGATTCATTTTTCTCCTCATGACTCTCAAGACCAGTAGGTCTTACCTTTTTATTACCACACCCCCTCTAAGAGTTGGGGGTCCTTCCCTCCATGGCCCCCTTGCATCTATGAGTGAAATTCCCTCCCAGATTTAAAGGAAAATAAAAAAAAGAAAAGAAAAGAGGCGTTTTCATTCTTTTGGAAATGAATTAGTGACATACTTGATACTGCTTCTTAGCGACTCTTGTTAAGAGAATAACGAATATAATTAGAAAATTTCTAATTTTTCCCTAGGGCTCGCGCCCCCCTTGGAAATTTCTGACGCCCCCCCAGGTTAAGAATCACTGCTCAAGACCATTAGTCTAGTCCCTCAATTTAATAACATTAATACACATTGACAAG
Source organism: Macrobrachium rosenbergii (assembly GCF_040412425.1). Classification (NCBI taxonomy): domain Eukaryota; kingdom Metazoa; phylum Arthropoda; class Malacostraca; order Decapoda; family Palaemonidae; genus Macrobrachium; species Macrobrachium rosenbergii. Next base: position 40,910,296 of record NC_089741.1, read on the forward strand.
GCTCCGTTTGGTTATTCGCAGTTTTAGAAGATAATAATAATAATATCCTAATTATTACCTAATTTATGAAAACTGCTGTTAAAACCTACTTTACATTATGAAGAAAAATCTGATCATCATCAAAATGAATTCTCAATATATAAAATGATAAAGTTAAAGGGAGAAGCTTTCTAACATGTCATTTTTAAGACTAATTTAATATATTCTGTACAGGAAAATATTTAACAAATGCCTTATAACAACATAGAAAACGGGATCCTAACGACATGCCTTTTGCTGTGTATTCCGTTGAAAAAAAAAAGGTTATATATATATTTCTCGGTTGGAGAGCCGCCATTATCACCTAAAAGAAAGACAGAATAAAAAAGGCCCTCTAATTCCCGAAACTGGGTCAGGGATCCCCCCACCCCTCCCTACTTCCTCCAACCGAAAGGAACTCCCCTAACCCCAGGAGGAAAGGGGGGAGGGGGTTTCACTCAGACCCTTGTCAGCATCTACTTTCGCTGTCAAGCCCCGTCATAATATAGATTAAACAAGATCCATCGACCTGCAGTTTGCATAGTGTGGATGGGAGAGGGGAGAAGGGGAGGGGAGAGGTGAGTGGAAGAGGAGAGGTGAGGGGAAGAAGAGGGGAAAAGAAGAGGAGAGAAGAGAGGATAAAAAGTGGAAAGGGTACGGGAGGAAGGTGAGAATGCAATGAGAAATATAGAGAGAAGATGGCTCAAGGGTTGAGAGAGAGAGAGAGAGAGAGAGAGAGAGAGAGAGAGAGAGAGAGAGAGAGAGAGAGGGTAAACGTATAAATGAGGGGAGGATAGAATGACGGAGAAGTGGGGAAGGGAGGAGGTGGAGGAGAAGGAGAAGGAGGAGGAAAGGGAAGTGTTTGCTTTAGGTTTTCATCAACCTGGCGTCACACCAACCAACCTCATCTATTAAAAAGAGAGGGTATTTGTACTATGAGGGGAGGGAAATCCAAGTAGAATGAGGAGAAAGAAAGGCAAAAAAATGAGATAACTGAGAAACAACACAGACCAATAAATGAGTGTCGAACAAACACACAATGACTTCCAACACACCTTCCAGAGGCCCCCCGGACAAAAGACGCCGAGAGCCAACTAACAAACGAAGTGCCTGACAAACAGCTAACACAGCAACATTCTCTGAAAGGCTGCCAAAGACAAAGGAGCAGTCCAGGCTTCCAGATGCCGTCTCTCCTTCCCCATAACGATCCTATGATCCTAAGAGGATCCTACGATCCTAAAAGGATCCTACGATCATAAAAGGATCCTACGATCATAAAAGGATCCTACGGTCCTAAAAGAATCCTATGATCCTAAGAAGATCCTACGATCCTAAAAGGATCCTACGATAGTAAAACGATCCTACGATCTTTAGAAGATCCTATGATTCTAAAAGGATCCTACGATCGTAAAACGATCCTACGATCTTTAGAAGGTCCTACGATTCTAAAAGGATCCTACGATCATAAGAGGATCCTAAGATCCTAAGAGGATCCTACGATCTTAAGAGGATCCTACGATCCTAAAAGAATCCTACGGTCCTAAGAAGATACTACGATCCTAAAAAGTCCTACGATTCTAAAAGGATACAACAATCCTAAGAATATCCTACGATCCTAGAGGATCCTACGATCATAAAAGGATCCTACAAACCTAAAAGAATCTTACGATCATAAGAAGATCCTAGGATAGTAAAAGGATCCTACGGTCCTAAGAGGATCCTACGATCCTAAGAAGATCCAACGATCCTAAGGCTCCTACGATCCTAAGGTTCCTACAATACTGAAAGGCTCCTACAATCTTAAAAAGGATCCTACGATCATTAGAAGATCCTACGATCCTACTACAGTAAAAGGATCCTACGATTATAAAAGGATCCTACGATCCTAAGTGGATCCTACGGTTCCTTATAGAAATCCCGACCCAACCCGGAGCGAATCAGGACCATCTTGGGAGAGTCCCGGACCAGATACTAAAGGATGACGACTTTTCTAAAAGTCGTTTAAGTCGTCGCGACGGTGGGAAAGGACAAAGAGAAAGGAGGGGTGGACGGAACAAAGGAATTGGAATAAGGAACAATGCGATGGCAAAGAGAACGACGGAGAATGGGATTGAGTTTGGATACCAAGTTCAAAACTTAGATACTTAGGTAAATATATACATTCAGTATAACGTTTATATATATAAAATAAATATATATGTATATAATATATATATATATATATATATATATATATATATAATATATATATATATATATATATATATATATATATATATATATATATATATATATATATATATATATTGTGTGTTCATGTAGAGAGAGAGAGCGAGAGAGAAGTATCTTCATGACTTCAACTAACTTTTTCTTTCAAACAATGAATCAAATTCCTTACCACATACTTTTTGGTACAAACGTCAATAAAACCCCAAAATGCAAAATTTAGCCAAAAAAAAAATAAATAAGAAAGTCTGACCTTATATAAAATCCTTGAAAATCGGAGTCTCGGTGAACGGGCCGAAACTAACTGCAGAATTTTAATACTAGCATTAGAATTCCCCTGGGCGATTTCCTCGCCTCGAAAATCAATCAAGGTCAGTGAACTCGATCAAAGAACAAGGTCGTAAGGTCATTCCTTGCAACTACATAGGCTTCAGGATTACGTAAAAAAAGAGTAAGATTGACTGCAGACTGTATTAATATTCCAACGCAGTATGTGAACCAATTCCGGCGAATGAACGAGAGTAGTTTATCAAATGTAATGGGCCATTCCCCTCGCAGTGGGATTCGGTGACGTCATTCCACGCGCGCTTTGCAGTACGTGGTATTTTAACAATTAAGTAAATAAATGAATCCTAAAAGCCAATAAATAGAAATATAGATGGATAGATAAACAGATAGATAATATAATATAATCAATTATAACACAATAAAATACAAAATAGTATGCACCCCTAACACCAATTTCATGATTTTCCCGAATAAAACTCGATGACAGATAACTAAGCACATTCATATTCTCCATTTAAGGTTCTTCTAACAGCCTGACAGCCAAAGCACTAGAATGACAGCCAAAATGACGATAAGACCAGCAAGGTATGCAACCTGGACAGTGACAAGAAATGAAGACCAATTGGCAAGGTCAAAATTTGAACCAAACTTTCTCACCAGTTTGTAAGACGCCGTAAGGGGAAGTAGTGCCGTCAGTGCACCTTATGCGGTGCACTGTAGGCATTACTTAAGGTTCTTTGCAGCGTGCCTTCGGCCCCTAGCTACAACACCTTTCGTTCCTTTTACTATACCTCCTTTCATATTCTCTTTCTTCCATCTTACTTTCCTCAACCCTCTCCTAACAATTGATTCATAGTGCAGCTGCTTTGAGGTTTTCCTCCTGTTGCACCTTTCAAACTTTTACTGTCAATTTCCGTTTCAGCGCTAAATGACCTCATAGGTCCCAGTGCTTGGCCTTTGGCCTAAATTCTATATTCAATTCCATTCAACGGTTTGTAAGAGACACGTCCATTCCTCTCTTGCTCATACCATTCACATCCACCAGGCATAAATGAGTCTGGTGAGAGAGAGAGAGAGAGAGAGAGAGAGAGAGAGAGAGAGAGAGAGAGAGAGAGGCGGAAAATGATCGTAAAATACGATACAAATGGGATACGATAACGCCGAGTTACGATCGCAAAAGCCTCTCCTATATTCCTATAAATTTCCCAAAATGCGGAAACTCTGGCTTCCTCCGTGTTTCCTGAGGTATATGTTATCCGATTTTAGTTTAATACATATATATATAAATATATATACATATATATACACATACATACTCTAAGGAATATATTTTGCATCCCTTACAACACATAAAAACAACACCAACCAAAACATGATAAAAAACTGAACAACCTACAACACCGACATTGTTCAGCAAACAACCGACAACTTTCCAACTCCTCGACGTTCGACGGTCGACGGTCGACACGCTCTGGCGTTGTCGAGTGGGGCAAGGCAATGTTAAGACTGCTTTTGCTTGCTTGCTTGCTTGCTGCATTCGAGAGAAAAATGCAAAAAAAAAAGGCGCAGCGGGATCGATAGACGTGGCGAGTCTTCCCCTGCAGTATGCGCTCTGATGATGCAATCCTACGGGAGGAGGAGGAGGAGGAGGAGGAGGAGGAGGAGGAGGAGGAGGAGGAGGAGGAGGAGGAGGAGGAGGGAGTCATACTCGACTCTCCGTTTTCATGCAATCAATTCTCAAAACATTCGACATAAAAGAGAGAGAGAGAGAGGGGGGGGATTATACTAACTTAACCCCTATGTGGGATTTGGAGAGAGAGAGAGAGAGAGAGAGAGAGAGAGAGAGAGAGAGAGTAAGGATTATACTAACTTAACTCCTATGTGTGTGTGTGTGAGAGAGAGAGAGAGAGAGAGAGAGAGAGGAGGATTATTATAATAACTAACTCCAAAGTGTGATTTGAGAGAGAGAGAGAGATTAAGGATTACTCTTATCTGACTCCATGTGTGATTTGAGAGAGAGAGAGAGAGAGAGAGAGAGAGAGAGAGAGAGAGAGAGAGAGAGGAGAGGATTATACTACCTTAACTCCAAAGTGTGATTTGAGAGAGACAGAGCGAGAGAGAGAGCAAGGATTATAGTAACTTAACTCCTATGTGTGATTTTGAGAGAAAGAGAGAGAGAGAGAGAGAGAGAGAGAGAGAGAGAGAGAGAGAGAGAGAGAGAGAGAGAGAGAGCATAAGGATTATACTAACTTAACTATGTGTGATTAGAGAGGGAGAGAGAGCCAGTGAGAAATTAAGGATTATACCAACCTGACTCCTATGTGTGATTTGAGCGAGAGACAGACAGACATAGTACTCTTTATACTAATTTGACTCCTATGTGAGAGCAAGAGCCCGTGCTGGCATAAGACCCCCCCTTTCAACGGAGAACAACCACAACACCTACCGAGTATTAATTTAAAATACCCCCATTACAAATTAAGCCAACTCCTCCACTAAGCTGAAGGTAATTAAGAAGGCTAAATTACGTAATTAAGTAATATAATTATCTTATTAAAAAACTCCCCCCCCCTCCTCCCCTCCACCAGGTGTAGGAAAACCACGCCATGACATCAAGAGTTCAATAAGGATTAATTCCACGGCTCCATCTAGACTGGGTATAAGTAAATCCTAATGACAGCTAAATAAAAGGATTTCATACTTAAATCCTATACAGATGGGAGGATTGCTTACTAAAATTAAGGGTAATAATTAACAGATTTTTGTGTCAAATTTCAAATAAGTACTGTATTCATAATATAAAAATTAAAATAAAAAAGGGTTCATTCTCAATAATAATAATAATAATATAATAATAATAATAATAATAATAATAATAATAATAATAATAATAATAATAATAATAATAATAATAATAACTAACATTTTATGCAAAATCTAAAATAAGAAATCTATCCACAATATAAAAATAAAATAAAGAGTTCATCTTCAATAATAATAATAATAATAATAATAATAATAATAATAATAATAATAATAATAATAATAATAATAATAATAATAATTTTTGTGCGAAATATTAAATCAGAAATGTATTCACAATATAAAATGAAAAATTATCTTTTTCAATATAATAATAATAATAATAATAGTAATAATAATAATAATAATAATAATAATAATAATAATAATATAATAATAATAATAATCATAATAACCAATTTGTGTAAAATCTTAAATCAGAAATCTATTCAATATAATAATAAAAATAATAATAATAATAATAATAATAAGAAGAAGAAGAAGAAGAAGAATAGAAATAAGAAGAAATAATAAGAAGAATAAGAAGAAAGAAAATTTAGTGACAAAAGACAAATTAGAAATAATTAAATAATAATTTTGACCTAATCCGACCGGTCACAATAATAATAACGGTTCACCGACAACCGTTCGTAATAAATCGACAGGGCGCTTTACGACGAATTCGTAATTGCACGAATCTAAAAAGTGGAAAGTTAAGGATTTAATGGAAAGGTAAAATTTTAAAGATTTCGTAAATCATTTAAAATTGAATTCGTTTTAAATGACCTATTGTTGAATTTCATTCGCTATTTAAATCGGAGGGTCGTTTTAAATGAATGCATTGCGAAATTATTTCATGCATCTAAAAAGTCGTTTTAAATAACCGCGATGCGAATTTATTTCATGCGTTATTTAAAGGAGGTCGTTTTAAATGACCGTGTTGCGAACTTATTTCATGCGTTATTTAAAGGAGGTCGTTTTAAATGACCGTGTTGCGAATTTCATGCGTTATTTAAAGGAGGTCGTTTTAAATGACTGCATTGCGAAATTATTTCATGCATACTTAAAAGAAGTCGTTTTAAATAACCGCGATGCGAATTTATTTTATGCGTTATTTAAAGGAGGTCGTTTTAAACAACCGCGATGCGAATTTATTTCATGCGTTATTTAAAGGAAAGAGTTTTAAATGGCCGTGTTGCGAATTTATTTCATGCGTTATTTAAAGGAGGTCGTTTTAAATGACTGCACTACGAATTTATTTCATGCATTATTTAAAGAAAGTCGTTTTAAATGGCCGTGTGGCAAATTTAATTATCTGGTTTTTAACTTGACATTAATGATGCAGAAGGGTAAGTTATCAAATTAATTCGCAGCCTCTAAAAATGATATTTTCATAATAAGATACACGAATTTCAAGCGAGGCAGGAAATGTCATTATCACCGTGGAATACGGCCAAAAAAAAAAAAAAAAAAAAAAACATTTATTTTTTTGTTTTGTTTTTATTCTGAAAATACTACACATTACCCCAAACACCCGCCAAAGCTATCAATCCGACCCCCCTCAACTTGGCCACTACCAAAAAAGTTCCTTATCACTGTGGAATACGAACAAATTAAAATGATAGTTTTTACAGTGCAAAAGCAGTGACGCATGTTTTTATTAAAAAAATTAAACTTTGTCACAAATATCCGCCAAGGCTGATCAATCCAATCCCCTCAACAGGGCCACTTCAAAAAAAAAAAGTTCCTTATCATTTTCCATTACTATCACCATGTAATACGAACCAAATTAAAATGGTAGTTTTTTTACTGTGCAAAAGCAGTGACGTATGTTTTTATAAAAAAAAAATTAAACTTTACCCCAAATATCCGCCAAGGCAATCCAACCAATCCCTCAACAGGGCCGCCATCAAAATAAGGTTCCTTATCCTTTCCCACATACTTATTTTGCTCAATCCTCCTACAAACAAGCAAACAAACAAACCGAGCCACAAACATAACCACAACATGGAGGTTGCAACGACACCTATATCTATTGCATTAGACATTTTGCAAGACTGGCTGTTGCAAAGCTTTTATAAATCAGTCTTGGAGCAAAGGTTATTTTAAAACACAAAAGGCCCTTGATAACTTTCTCTCTGGTGTAAAGATATTTTTCGATCACATAACATATGATTAGGTATGATTAAAAAATTTTTCTTTAGGTCACTCAAGTAAAACAATATAGTAAACAAGTAAAAAATGCGCCTAAGTGTCTTCGGCGCAATCGAGTTTTCTGTACAGCCGCTACTTCGCATAATCAAGGCCACCGAAAACAGACCTATCTTTTGGTGGTCTCGGTATAATGCTGTATGAGCCGCGGCCCATGAAACTTCAACCACGACCCGGCGGTGGCCTGTCCTATATTGTTGCCAGACTATTATGGCTAACTTTAACCTTAAATAAAATAAAAACCACTGAGGTTAGAGGACTGGAATATGGTATGTTTGATGACTGGAGGGTGGATGATCAACATACCAATTTGCAGCCCTCTAGCCTCAGTAGTTTTTAAGATCTAAGGGCGGACAGAAAAAGTGCGGACAGAAAAAAGTGCGGACGGACATACAAAGCCGGCACAATAGTTTTCTTTTAAAGAAAACTAAAAAAGATTAATCCAGTCAGTACAATAAATTAATCAATATGCTATTTTTAAATTACATAATTTGGATAGGGGATAACAAATGCCAATTTAACTGTAAACATCAGATAATTACAAAAAAAAAAAAACATATAACTACAAGTGACAGAACCCGCATTCAAGAAATTAAAGGCGCTCTTATTCAAACATAGAATGTTACATAAATTACGCACCTTTAACTCTTCTATGCGCGAGTGAGCGCTTACTTAAAACTTCCCTATGTACATTACGTCAACTCTCTCTCTCTCTCTCTCTCTCTCTATATCTCTATATATATATATATATATATATATATATATATATATATATGCATGTATATATACATTATACACACAACACATATATATGTACATATGTATATGTGTATATATATATATATTATATATACATATATATATATATATATTATACACACACACACACACATATATACATATATATATATATATATATATATATATATATATATATATGTATGTATATGTGTATATATATATGTGTCTCGTAAATATATATACGTAAGTTTACGCAATGTGTGTTCAAGTTATCAACAAAATTAGTTTGTTCTATAGATCGTCACTGCAAATGACTTAAAATATAAATATAAATAAAATAAAAAAATATATATTACAATATAATTAACTACCTAAACTTACCCTTATTCAAAAGATACGGCTACAACATAATGAAATTCAAACAAATGGCTAAACCTTCCTTTCATTTCCTAGAAGTTATGATACAATTATAATCCAGCGTCTAATTCATGTTGCTAAATCTGGATATATACGTATTGAGGCTCAGTAATTGCCCGGATAACATGCATAATACATTCAGTCTAGAATAAAGGGCTCGCTTGTAAAAGGTTAATTTTTTTTTATTCGTGGAATAACATCTCCCAAAGTTGATTAGAATCATTTGTTCAGGAGAGAACAAACATAAGAAATATATTATTCCATCATTTTCCATCACAATGAGCTACGCTACTTCAAATATTTAAAGAATTTATATGAATATAATGATAAATACGCGAATTTTAAAAATTAATTTATATTTTTCTAAGGTATACGAACTAGACCATTTTTATACAGGTTTAATACTTCTGTATAAAAGGCGAAGGTGTTATTTCCCTAAGAACAAATAACAATTTTTTTTTTATTAATTTGGATTTTCCTAAATATACAATATGTTAGGTTAGGTTAGGTTAGGTTAACCTCAGCCATTTAAATAAGAGTATCTTTCTATGTAAAGGGCGAAGGGTTGTATTTCCTTGGGAAATTATAAAACCTTCTCAAATTAATTTGTATTTTTTCTAGGTACACAAACACAACAGGGTATTTTTACGCAAAAGGATCCTCCTTTATAAAAGACTTATTGTATTTCCGTAAGAACAAATTAAAATCATAAAATATTCAAAAGGCAAATAACCCACTTTACTTTAATGAAAAATAACCAACAAAAACAGAAAAATAAAACTGATACATGCCTCTATATCTTAAATAACAGACTTTTCCTGAATAATAAAATAAAAGTCATATCGATTCATCAAAAAACTAAACTTTATTTCTCCATAATAAAAAAATAACTATCATCCCAAATAAACCGATAATAACATCTATATGATTTAAATAACTAACGTTATCCTGTGTAATAAAATGTGACATCGACTCTCCAACCAGACAACAGATTATAAATACTATTCCCATGGAAATGCACGACATAAAAAACAAGTAAAAAATGCGCCGAAGTTTCTTCGACGCAATCGAGTTTTCTGTACCGCGTGTAACCAACGCCACCGAAAACAGATCTATCTTTCGGTGGTCTCGGTATAATGCTGCATGAGCCGCGGCCCACGAAACTCTCAGCCAGCCGTGGTGGCCTGGCTTACATTGTTGCCAGAAGCACGATTATGGCTAACTTTAACATTAAATAAAATAGAAAACAACTGAAGCTACAGGGCTGCAATTTGGTATGTTTGATGACTGGAAGGTGGATGATCAACATACCAATTTGCAGCCCTTTAGCCTCAGTAGTTTTTTAGATCTGAAGTGGACAGAAAAAAAGTGCGGACGGAGAGACGAAGCCAACACAATAATAGGGAGAGACCTCGAATCAACACGGCCATATTTGAAAGGCCTACAAAGGGGAAACTTTGAGTTACAAGGGGGGGAGAGAGAGAGAGAGAGAGAGAGAGAGAGAGAGAGAGAGGAGAGAGAGAGAGAGAGAGAGAGAGATAATGATGGCAACTTCAGAGGTTCATGCCCTCTTAAGCTCACTTATTACCGGGTGGGGGAGGACGGGGAGGGGGCCACAACGTGCTCCCTTATTTCCTTGCTTCGAAAGACGTTCAGTGATATAAGGAGAAATACACACGCGCGCGCGCATGCACACACACGCATTATATATATACACACATATACATATATACATATATATATATTTTATATATTATATATATACATATTTATATTTATACATATATATGTACATATATATGTATATGTGTATATATATTATATATATAAATGAGAAGAAAATGCCTTTCAAGTGGATTTGCGATCACTATTTAAATCTTAATTTCTCAAGGTTTTAAATCATTATCATTATTATGAGTGTATTATTTATTTTGCATATATACAAATATACATTTCAGAAAATACCAAAATAAAATATTTTGTTTCTTCATTATTCAGTTTTAATCTTTCATCAACACAGCAAGACATCCCGGGGCAAAATTATACAGCCCCTTTATAACTGTACGACAAATAAATATATAAATACACAAATAAATAAATAAGTAAATACATAAATATATAAATAACACAGATGAAAAATTTAGCCTTTTACTTTGCCTGAAAAGATCACAAGAAAATTCACGTCAATATTTACAAGCCTAGAATTGTCTCTGTTTTCAAATTCCTTTTTTTTTTTTTCCTTTGTAATCCTTCGTTCTGTCCCTCAGCAAGATTATATGAAGGACGGGGGAACGAAATATGGAATTAACGGAAAAAGAGAAGGGGGAAAAGGGGAACGAGTGATACAGCGGATGAATAAATAAAAAAAAATAAAGCATAACAAATGGAAGCCATTTATTTATATTGCTGTTATTCCGCATGTAAAAATATAAAGGGGGAAATATACAAAATGCTTTAATTACAGGTATTACAGATATTACTATTGAGATTTGTTCGTTTCACTGGTCACCCTATGACCACCTGGGTCAGGGAGTACTAGGCGGGGAGAGAGAGAGAGAGAGAGAGAGAGAGAGAGAGAGAGAGAGAGAGAGAGAGAGAGAGAGAGAGAGAGAGAGAGAGAGAGAGAGAGAGAGAGAGACCCTGCGCGCGCACAAGCGCCTGTATGACTGTTGAAACGTAAGAGGTTATAAATATACGTTGACAACACTATCTTTCTAAGTCCTTTGGGAATTTGTTATATCACCTACCTGCTAATAATAATAATAATAATAATAATAATAATAATAATAATAATAATAATAATAATAATAATAACAGAAGCAACCAACTGTAGTTTATTATATAATAAGAAGATCCGGGTTAAAAACTTAACATCTGCAAACTTTAATAATAATAATAATAATAATAATAATAATAATAATAATAATAATAATAATAATAATAATAATAATAGCATCAAATGTCACGCTGCTCTTAGTTGGGAGTCGACTATTACCATTATTCCCAAGAGAGATTCTCATATTCAGCAGCTGACATCATCTCAGGTGATGGATGGATTTTTGTTATTTCTTTTCCCCACCAGTCTGTGGGCGGCCACTACGAAGGTACACACACGTGCGCATGCACGCACGCACATACATACACACATATATATGTATGTATATATACACACACATATATATATATGTATGTATACACATAAGGAATTCTGTGCTTCCGTGCTCGCCAAAGACATACAATTCTTTTTCAAAAACATATTAATATTCTCTAGCTGAATTTCTAACAAAAATACAAAGCATAAAACAAAAACTGAATATATTTTAGCATTCCTTTCTAACCTTTTCAACATAAAACTCCAAGTTCCCTTGAAAGACATAAAACAAAAACTGAATATATTCTAGCACATTCCTTTCTAACCTTTTCAACATAAAACTCCAAGTTCCCTTGAAAGTAAGATATACTTTTATACCAAAATATTTCTCCTAGAGAAAATATTTCCAAAAGGTAAAAGACGTCACTTTATTTGCAATGCTGCCTGATGGCTGAAACGCGCAGCTATTCAAATTCTAACTTCGGAATTATGGATTGAAAATGGAATCAAAGAGTGGAAGGGCGTAGACTATGTCTCTGCGTTGTTTATTTCCATTCAACACCGGTGTGACAGAACTCGTTTGGTATTCAGCCACACGTGTAATTCCTGTTTTGAGAGAGAGAGAGAGAGAGAGAGAGAGAGAGAGAGAGAGAGAGAGAGAGAGAGAGAGATGTAATTCTGTTTTGAAAGCCGGGGTTATTAACTTGTTTTGGAGAGAGGAATTAACACTTACTCCGTTTTCTTTTAGTTTTTTTTTTTTAGAGAGAGAGAGAGAGAGAGAGAGAGAGAGAGAGAGAGAGAGAGAGAATTCTCTTTGACAAAGTGCAAACATATCCCTAACAGAAACAATCCTAAACATAGCCTGCCGAACACAGCACCATATAATTTATTATTATCATCTGAATATTATTATTATCATTATTATTATATGCAGAAATGTCTACATATATATATAATATAAATATATAGCAAATCAGCATGGTTACTACCTTCCTAACCAAGCTTCCTAAGAATAGAATGATCAAACGGAAAAAAATAAAAAAGCGCACGTCAAAATATCAAATAAAACATATAAAAAGTGTTTCGGCACACCTGCTAATGCCTAATCTAGAACAGGTTTGATTAACCTAGATCTAGTCTTCCATTCTTAATATTACCAAAAAAAAAAAAAATCTTTCGCCTTATATTTCTGTACCAACAACAAATACACAAAATAGAGCTAACGTCTAATTTCCCCAAAGAAACTGAGACTTCTTTAACAAGCAGTCAGAGAAAGCCAAGTCTTTCATCCATTTCTTGAAGAGAACAGACAAACATTTTAAGACGAACACTGAATGGAAGTGGCGCGTGAATTTTTCATCCTAAATATTGACAAATGATCCCGCGCGGTGAGATATCAGTCAGTCAATTTGTCAGCAGGGGATAGATGCATGGAGGGGATAAGAAAGGGAGAGAGAGAGAGAGAGAGAGAGAGAGAGAGAGAGAGAGAGAGAGAGAGAGAGGAGATGAATGTACAGAGAGAGAGAGAGAGAGAGAGAGAGAGAGAGAGAGAGAGAGAGAGAGAGAGAAATCTGGAGAGGGAGGAGATGAATGTACAGAGAGAGAGAGAGAGAGAGAGAGAGAGAGAGAGAGAGAGAGAGAGAGAGAGGTGGGGATAAATATAGGGAGATAGGGTGGGGATATATGCATGAAAGAGAGAGAGAGAGAGAGGTGTGGCCGAAGCATGACAGTATTGGCCTTGGTGATAGAGCCAAGCGATTTCTCTTTCTTCTGGTTTTTGATGATATGGGGAAAGAGACGAAGGAAGACAGGAGGAGGAGGAGGAGGAGGAGGAGGAGGAGGAGGAGGAGGAGGAGGAGGAGGAGGAGGAGGAGGAGGAGGAGGAGGAGGAGGGGGAGGTTGTTTTCCTCCTTTTTAAAGCAAACCAAGAAACGTGACAGTCCCGTTTACCTATGAGTCATGACACCTGCCGGGGTAATGTGGTCATGAAAGTCTGAGGAGTTTCACCAGACAAGTGACTCACCTTCAAATGCTTGATGACGATATTACCCAAAGGTGAGCCATCTATGGGTAATGATATGTGACTTTCTTGATGAGTGATTATTGAATAATATTCCTTTCCTCCAGACCAGTTTCCGTGACTGAACGCCTCAGGGCACGAAGCTTTGTGTCCTGATAAATAAATTTGGAAGGAAATAAATTTATTTTAAAGAAAGATGAATATTAATATTATTTGTCCTACACAGGGCAAATATTTCGTGATATTGTGGTAATTAGGTCAAGTATGTCAGAGGGTATGTCAGGCTTATATCACTAATCCTTTTGATTTTATTATTATTGATAATACTGAAAAACTCGTTCCCACAAGCGACGAAGAGAAGGAAAATAAATTGATTGTTAAGTGACATATAAATAAATAAATTATATCGAAATTTAAAGGGTATTTAATCGCTACCTTCAGTGGATGATCCATCTATGGAAGGTATCGATTCCACGAACTTTAAATATAAATATGATTTATAATCTTATATGTCATTTAGCAATCAATTAATTTTCTTTCTCTTCCTCGATTACGGGAAAAAGATTTGCCATATTCTCAATAACAATAAAATAAAAAAATTTACTGCTACAAGGTTAAAATACATTCTGACACATTTGACCTGATAATCACAATATCGCAAAATACATGCCCTGTGTAGGACAAATAATATTAATATTCATTTTCTCGTAAAAGTACATCTATTTCCTTCCAAATTTAGATATCAGGACCCAAAGCTTCGTGCTCATAGCCTATCAATCACATGAAACCGGTCTGGAGGAAAGGAATATTATTCACTAATCACTGAATCGTCACAAGGTAATGGGGACACACAATGCTATCACTCATCAAGAAGTCGGATTTGATGAGAGAGAGAGAGAGAGAGAGAGAGAGAGAGAGAGAGAGAGAGAGAGAGAGAGAGAAATGTTTAGTGCATCTGAAAATATCAAGAAAGTCATGCTGAAAATATCAACGTAATTGATGAGAGAGAGAGAGAGAGAGAGAGAGAGAGAGAGAGAGAGAGAGAGAGAGAGAGAGAGAGAGAGAGAGAGAAATGTTTAGTGCATGCTGAAAAATATCAACGTAATTGTTTATGAGAGAGAGAGAGAGAGAGAGAGAGAGAGAGAGAGAGGTCCACTGCATGCTGAAAATATCATCATAATTATTTATGAGAGAGAGAGAGAGAGAGAGAGAGGTCCACTGCATGCTGAAAATATCATCATAATTATTTATGAGAGAGAGAGAGAGAGAGAGAGAGAGAGAGAGAGAGAGAGAGAGAGAGAGAGAGAGAGAGAGGTCCACTGCATGCTGAAAAATATCACCATAATTATTTATGAGAGAGAGAGAGAGAGAGAGAGAGAGAGAGAGAGAGAGAGAGAGAGAGAGAGAGAGAGTTATTACATGCTGAAACATCAAAACATTTGCCTATTATGAACACAATCAAATAACCAGCTAATGAATTACACGAGGGAAACAGATGATCAAGTAAGTATTATTGGAATTCTAAATCAAAATTCTAAACATATTCTCTATAAATTTATGGGAACCATGTAAATAATATCTTTACATCAGTAAGACAGCACCAGTAAAAACGTGAATAAAAACTAAATAAAAAATAAAAGAAAGCATAAAAAGGTATTTTTTAATGTGTTCTATGACCACCTCCATTACACAAAAATAACAGACTGACTGACAGTGACTGGTTTTGTGTAAACAGGCGTTGCAACAGTTATGGTCATAGGCGCCAAACAAGAATAACAATTTAACGAAAAAGAAGCGCAGAATTATCCCCATATACGGCAAGGGGTGGTAATTAGTGCCTGCCAAACGTGGAAGCAGAACAAATCAGTAATTACCTAAGTATTCTGTTATTTGAGAACGTCAAGGAACCCGCGCATGGAATGCCCAACCTAAGCTCGTTTACCCTGTCAGTCAAATGGGATACGAACCTTGTTCTTAATACATACATACATGTAAGTATGTATGTATGTATGCAATGTATGTGTATGTATGTATGTATATATATAATATATATATATAGAGAGAGTATAGAGAGAGAGAGATATATAGATATAGAGAGAGAGAGAGAGAGAGAGAGAGAGAGAGAGAGAGAGAGAGAGAGCAATGCATCCAAAGATATACCCAACTGTTCGTTTTACTTTGTCGATCAATTTGAAAAAATGACCTTGTTCTTAATACATACATACATACATACATACATAATACATACGTTGTACATACGTACGTACATATATATAGATATATATATACATATATATATATATATATATATATACGTACATATATATATAGATATATATATATATATGTATATATATATATGAGAGAGAGAGAGAGAGAGAGAGAGAGAGAGAGAGAGAGAGAGAGAGAGAGAGAGAGAGAGAGAGAGAGAGAGAGAGAGAGAGAGCAATGCATTCAAAGATATAACCCGCTGACACACTTTTAAAGCTGTTTAATCCTTTTCCCAAAATAAATGTTACGGAATTTTTTTTGTACTTCAAATTACGGCGAAATTTTATACAAAACGTGACCTAAAATATGTCTTTTTTTTTTTATTCTTACTAAACTTCCTAATTCATTACTGGATAGATAAAAAAAACAGTAAAAACAATGTTCAGTCTTTAAAACGAAACACAAAAATATAAATTATTCTCACGATTTAATTACAAACTTATAAGACTCCAAAAAGGTCAAATGTGCCCATCTATCCACACGTGAGCTATCCGTGACCTGGACAAAGGTCACTGGATCCCATAAACTATACCCGGAGCCAATAAAGACCGCAAGCGTTTCATAAAGGTCCAACGCAAACGCCTCTCCGATAAACGTAACCACCCGAATGACCGAAAGATTTCGTGGTCAGAAATCCTTATTTAATCCTCCGGGGTTTACCTTCAACCTTTCTGAGGCGATGGGGGAAAAAGTAGTAATGACGGTTTGGGAAAAAAGTAGTAATGACGGTTTGGAAGAAAAGTAGTGATGACGGTTTGGCAAAAAAGTAGTGATGACGGTTTGGAAGAAGGAAAGAAAAAAAAAAGGGGGAAAAGTCAGGATAAATGGAAAAAGTAGTAATGAGTAAGTAATGACAGTTTTAGGATAATGGTTTGGCAAAAGTAGTAATGACGGTTTGGAAAAAGAAAAGTAAAAAGGGGGAAAAGTTTGATAAAAAAAGTAGTAATGACGGTTTGGGAAAAAGAAAAGTAAAATGAGAGAAGAACGATAAATGGAAAAAAGTAGTAATGACGGTTTGGGAAAAAAAGTAGTAATGACAGTACGAGAAGAAAGGAATGTAAGAAAAAGGGAAAAAGTCACGATAAATTTAAAAAAGTAGTAATGACGGTTTGAGAAAAGAAGAAAGTAAAGAAAAGGAAACACGTTACGATAAATAAAAAAAAAAGTAGTGATGACGGTTTGGGAAAAGAGGAAAGTAACGAAAAAAAGGGGAAAAACGTCACGATAAATGGAAAACAGTAGTAATGACGTTTTGGGAAAAACCCAAGTAAAAAAAAAAGGGAAAACGTCACGATAAATAAAAAAAGTAATGATTTGAGAAAACGGAAAAGGAAAGAAAAAAATAAATTAAAAGGATTTATTTCCTGCTGTTTATCCGAGCATTCTGGGTTATTTCCCGACTAGAAGAAAAAGAAGAAGAAGAAAGAGATAAAAAGAAAACTGAAATAATGAAAGGATTTAAGAAATAAAATGAAGAACAGGGAAAAATGAAATAATGCAGAAGAAGAAGAAGAAGAAGAAGAAGAAGAAGAAGAAGAAGAAGAAGAAGAAGAAGAGAGAAAAAAGAAAAACTGGAATAATTCAAGCATGTGTTTCTTACGAGACTGTTCTACAAAGCTTTAACCCGCCCTTCCCCCCGCCCTCCATCACGGCTGGCTGGACCCAACACTGGGGTCCCGGAGCAAGCGAAAGTGAAATATCGTGGCGTGCATCGCATGACGTGACTTCACTTGTCCGTCTGTCTGTATGTACGTACGCACGTCCGTACGTACGTACGTCTCTTTGCGGCGATAAACATTGCACGGACGTATATAATCTCAGTCTGAGATATGACGATGATCACAGATTCCCCCTTTGAAAATCCTGATACAAATAGCTGGAGTTAATGAAGAGAGAGAGAGAGAGAGAGAGAGAGAGAGAGAGAGAGAGAGAGAGAGAGAGAATCTCGTCTGAAATATGATGATTACGATGATCGTAGATCCCCAGGAAAATACTGATACAAATGGCTGAGTCCACATGAGAGAGAGAGAGAGAGAGAGAGTCTACAAAGAGAGAGAGAGTTACTGATAGAGAGAGAGAGAGAGAGAGAGAGAGAGAGAATGTCTACAAAGAGGTCAGCTTGGTATACTGTTACTGATATTTTTGAGAGAGAGAGAG
>NC_089741.1:40933537-40948537 GCF_040412425.1 Macrobrachium rosenbergii
ACGACGTCGTAAACACGATGAGAGAGAGAGAGAGAGAGAGAGAGAGAGAGAGAGAGAGAGAGAGAGAGAGAGAGAGAGAGAGAGAATGTCTACTCAGAGGTAACATTAATACATATGTATCGATATTTTAGAGAGAGAATATTTTGTCCTAAAGTTTGAAAAAGAGTTTTATAATGAGAGAGGAAGAGAAAGAATAATTTGCCCTAAAGTTTGACCAACAGTTTTATAACAAGAGAGAGAGAGAGAGAGAGAATGTCTACTGAGAGATAAAATTAGTAGATATATATCGATATTTTAGAGAGAGAGAGAGAGAGAATATTTTGTCCTAAAGTTTGAACAACAGTTTCATGAGAGAGAGAGAGAGAGAGAGAGAGAGAGAGAGAGAGAGAGAGAGAGAGAGAGAGAGAGAGAGAGAGAGAGAGAGAGAGAGATGTTGGACGGGTATTTAAAAGAATTTACTACCCATTATCTTTCATCTATTTTTATTACATTTCAGGTTCTATTATCTACTTTATTTAAGCAAGAAGGTATCTTGAATTTACAACTGATTCTTTTAGCTTTGTTTTTACTCATAAGCGGAGGGGAGAGAGAGAAGAGAGAGAGAGAGAGAGAGAGAGAGAGAGAGAGAGAGAGAGAGAGAGAGAGACCTTACAGACCTTACAGACCTTACAATTCGTTCGGGTTGCCCCAGGTCCCTCAGTGTGAGGCGCCTTTGATGTCTACCAGAGAGTTGGACGGGTATTTAAAAGAATTTACCTTGCATTATCTTTTTAATTACGTTATTTCACGTCCTATTGTCCGTTTTATTTAAGCAAGGAGGTATCTGGATTTGCAACTGATTATTCTGGCTTTATTTACTCGTCCAACTGCTTTGTTTAAGCAAGATTCCAGTATGACTTATGCAAATAAATTTTGTAATCTTACTAAAATATGTTATCCTTTACTCCTTGTCATCATTAAGATCCATTATGAAGGCTAATTCAGCCCAAATAATAAATCTGATATTTTTACATCAAGATATCAGTATGTTTTACACAAATAACCGTTGTAATCTCAGCAAAAGATATGTTATCCTATATTCCTAGCCATTATCAAGATCCAATCACAGATCCAATCACACAGGCTAATCCAGGCTGAATATATTAGCGAGTCTCATGTTTCTGCACACACACACATACATACATATACATACATACATATATAATCACAGAGGCTAATCCAGGTTAAATATATTAGCCAGTCTGATGTTTCTACATATATACATACATACATAATTACATACAGACTAGAAATAAAGACCATAAATACGAAAATCGCAGTGACGCATCCTGACTTAAAGTTGGCGTACATGACCTAAATAAGCGTGAAGTTACTCGAGCGTAGTATCCCTTGACTTTTGTGAAGAAAACCATTTTCCACACAGAAAGAAGAAGAAGAAGAAGAAGAAGAAGAAGAAGAAGAAGAAGAAGAAGAAGAAGAAGAAGAAGAAGAAGAAGAAGAAGAAGATCCACGTGCCTGATATATCTCGGAACGAAAGGCTTTCTTTGACATGTGAGAAAGTCAAAATGCCGCGTATATACGACAGACTGAAAAATAAATGCAAATTCATTAAATAATTAGTTTATCAATGCCTTCGATTTAATTATGTCTAATTTTTAATTAGTTTATCAGTGCCTTCAATTTAACGATGTCTAATTTTTATTTAGTTTATCTTTGCCTTTAATTTAATGACGTCTAATTTTTAATGAGTTTATCAGTGCCTTCTATTTAATGATGTCTAATTTTTAATTAGTTTATCAAGTGCCTTCAATTTAATTATGTCTAATTTTTAATGAGTTTATCAGTGCCTTATATTAATGATGTCTAATTTTTAAATTATTTATCAATGCCTTCAATTTAATTATTAGTTTATCAATGCCTTCAATTTAATTATGTCTAATTTTTAATGAGTTTATCAGTGCCTTATATTAATGATGTCTAATTTTTAATTAGTTTATCAATGCCTTCAATTTAATGATGTATAATCAAATTATAAAAATGTAAAATGATCAAGTGTACATTACAGAACAAGATGTTTACGAAAGGACTACACAGCATTGATGTCAATCAATTCTGTTTAATCGGAACCTGACACAAACAAATAAAAAATGCGCCGAAGTTTCTTCGGCGCAATCGAGTTCTCTGTACAGCGTATAATCAAGGCCACCGAAAATAAATCTATCTTTCGGTGGTCTCGTATAATACTGTATGAGACGCGGCCAAGAACTTTAACCACGGCCCGGTGGTGGCCTATCGTATAGCGCTGCCAGAAGGACGATTATGGGCAAGTTTAACCTTAGATAAAATAAAAATTGCTTAGGCTAGAGGGCTGCAATTCGGTATGTTTGATGATTGGAGGGTGGATGATCAACATACCAATTTGCAGCCCTCTAGCTTAGTAGTTTTTAAGATCTGAGGGCGGACAGAAAAAGTGCAGAGAGAATAAAGTGCGGACGGACCGACAAAGCCGGCACAATAGTTTTCTTGTACAGAAAACTAAAATCTCCTAACAGCACAACTGACCATTCAGTTTGAAACTCCCATTACGAATTGATTTTCGACGAGAAATTTCGGTCACGAATAACGAAAATATATATAAAAAAAATTACTGAGCATTACTAATCCCTCTCGGACCCCAATTGCGCAATTTATATCGAGCTGCGCATACTGCGCATTTGCGAGCGAAAGAACTTTTATTTTCCTTTTAGTTTTAGTGTCGAAAGGCGAACAGACAAAACTCTTGAGATATCAATAGTGAGAGACAGAAAATGGTGCCATCGCGTGTAGCAAATCGATTCGATCCAAATCTCTCTCTCTCTCTCTCTCTCTCTCTCTCTCTCTCTCTCTCTCTCTTCTCTCTCTCTCTCTCTCTTTCTCTGGACCTGACCCCCTCCCTCCTCTCTCTCTCTCTCTCTCTCTCTCTCTCTCTCTCTCTCTCTCTCTCTTTCATTCTTGTTTGCTCGCTAGATGATCGTTGTGTGGAGTATCAGGCGACAACAATTAATAGCAGGATTTGCGGATGTAAATACAAATATGAAATATCTAATACTCAAACATGTATACATATATATGTATGTATACTGTATATATACATATAGTTATATATATAAATATATATGTATATACTGTATATACAAATATATATATATATATATATATATATATATATATATATATATATATATATATATATATATACATATATACTACTAGTTGAAAAGTTAAAATAACAGACAACAGTCGAAAATAGTAACCTTTCAAAAAATGGAATGGGATGGAATGAAAGAAAAATTGAGAAAGGATAAAAAGTCATGCCTAAAGAAAAAAATTTTTTTTTTAAATTGTTCCACAACCCACCAAAAAGCCAGGTCACTCCGGCATAGGGCCAATGGAGCAATATGCATGCAAATACGTATGAACTCCCCTTACGAGTCCCCTTTCCTTAGTGACCTCCCCTCCCACCTGGGGACCTCAACTACCATCCCCCTCCCCCTGGAGGGATCTACTCCCCCTTCCCCTAACCCCCTCAATAACTAAGATTCACCACACCCCATCTCCGCGGATTTTATCAGAAATGGAATTACTCCGCGTCAGCGCATAGCGTCCGCCCCATACATGATTTCGTTTTTGCCTCGGGGACAAATTCTTTGAAAAATTTTTCCCATACTTTTTTTCTATCCCTCAAGAAGGGAATTTTCTTATAGGAAAACCGCATCAGGATTTTTGGGGGCTTTGAAGACTGAATCATTTTGGTTATTTAGGTATTTTTGGGGGGCTTTAAGACTGAATCATTTCTGTGATTTTTTTTATGATTTTATTTATTTTGCCTTTTAATTTTTTTTACTTTTGCTGTGTTTGAAAATTGCCACTATGTATATTGTAATAGCTCTATCAATGCGTATTTAATGGATCGTTTCTGGTCTTTTATTATATATATATATAGATATACTGTATATATATATATATATATATATATATATATATATATATATATATATATATATATATATATATATATATATATATATATATATAATAAATAAATTCTAAAATGTTACTTCTCCCACTCAAACAAAATTTTCGTAATATTTTTACCAAAAAAAAAAAAAGTTTCTTCTCACGAAAAAATCCCTTCTATTCAAAATACTCAATCACCACATACGTAACACATACATACGTGATAGCTACTTGTTATCAAAGGCCTTATCAGTAAATTATTATCACAGACGAGAGAAAAATGGTTAGACCTATCTACGCGTCTCCACTCCCTTGATTACGTGTAAAAAAGTTTAGCTTCCCTTAGCATAACGCTGGATAAAACTACTATGGAGAATTTTAGCCTCCATGAAGTCATCCATTCGTAAATTTTGTAAAAAAAAAAAAAACTACAATGAAGAATTTTAGCCTCGATGAAGACATCCATTCGTAAATTTTGTAAAAAGACGTTATGTAAGGAATGCTTAAAAAAAATTTCATACAGTTAGAATATGCAATTTAGGCCCAAAGCCATGCGCTGGGACCTACGAGGTCATTCAGCGCTGAAAGGAAAACTGACAGTGAGAGGTTGAAAAGGCGTAACAGGAGGAAAACCTCGCAGCTGAACTATGAAACAACTGTTAGAAGAGGGTGGGAAGCAAGATGGAAGAAAGAGAATATGAACGGAGGTACAGTAAAAGGAATGAAAGAGGTTGCAGCTGAAGGCCGAAGGGACGCTGCAAAGAACCTTAAGTAATGCCTACAGTGCACCGCGTGAGGTGCAATGACGGCACTACCCCATCGCAAAAAAAAAGTAAAACATTCATGCCTTTTATAATTAAAGAGGTATTCACAATACCCTTGTCATGCCCCATACGTTCCAACCGTCTAAAACCTATTTGTCTTCATTCTAATAAAAAATGGACTTCGTAAATACTTTCCGTTCTTTAACACCAAAAATCCATCTTCTCCTTTAAATCGTCCTTCCACTTTGAGAAACATTATTCAAAAGCGTTTACCGGCTGGCTGGGTTCCATTCTGATCGAGCCTCGGCTACAACAGCTGCATCTATGAATGAGGTGCGCGAATCTGTGGGTAATCCAATTCAATGACGATTGATTGAGTGAATTGTTTATGTAATTTGGCGTTACAAGGACTGTAACCAGCAGCGTCGAGCGTGGATGAAAATTGAAGTAAATTCATCATTAAATGAAGTGAACATTCGTTCAAACACCTGACTTATTTAAAAACACTTTGACAACTGGCATTCGTAAGAGCATTAATTAATATGGCGATGGTGAAATTTGCAAATAATTCTATCGTCCGGTAAATACCATCAGTGATTTTAAGAAAACCATTTCCAGTTTACTGAAGAGACAGAAATCCACCTGAACTAAAGCAAAAGTAATTTTGTCTGTTCAAAAAGAAATCAATCATTAAGGTTAATTACATCACCTCTATAACTCGTGTGTGTATGTATATATATATATATATATATATATATATATATATATATATATATATATATATATATATATATATATATATATATATATTAATATATATATTGTATTATATAATATATATAAAATATATATATATATATATATATATATATATATATATATTATAATATATATATATATATATATATATATATATATATATATATATATATATATATATATATATATATATATATATATATCACTACAATGTATATATACACACACACACTTCAAACTTCTTTTTATAAGATCACGACGTAGAAGCATTCTTTTTATTCTTTCAGGTCCAGACTAGACAGCTGCGTTAAAGTATGATTTCCCAAGACAATACGAAAACCTGGTTTTATGTACCCAATGCCGGAGGAAAAATACGCGCGGCAATGGAGGGAAATAAATTTATGCGTACTTTGTTTCCAGTCGTAAAAAAAAACACACGCACACACAATCAGGATCTCCTGCTTTAATGTGAGTTATGTTATTTCTTTCTTGGAAGCTTCGTTGTGTGAGGCATGAGAAAATAGACGAGTGTATGAAACGTATATTTGTGTGCATGTATACAGGCATGACTGAAGTTCAAGTGTTTATATGTATGTAGGTATATCAACTTGAACACGCACTCCACGAACACTTAAGTACGTAAAATGCTATGTGTGTATATCTATGTATATCTATACATTATACACAAACACACACATATATAATATAAAAACTATGTACAGTATATATATATATATATATATATATATATATATATATATATATATATATATATATATATATATATATATATATATATATATATATATATATATACATATAATAAACGATGCTGTAAAATTTATTTTATCCTCTATAAAACTCCTTTTGGTGATTTGTAAACGCACAGACATTCACATTAAACACATTCGCAGCTTCATACACAAAAACACGTCATATCAAAATTACCGACGAGAACTCGGTACCAACACAAAGACAGGAACTAATACCTTACCCAGAGAACCAGAACCAAGTCAGCCCAAGATATTGAAACACTCACCTGCAAAAGAAAAAGAGACAAGAATTAGACATTAAAATAACATTTATGCAAATTTTCAAAAATTTCATAAAAGATTTCTCCATTATTGTCAAGGAGCATACTAAAAATCTACGGTTATTAACACCACAGTGTAGTATGTTTCTCTCTCTCTCTCTCTCTCTCTCTCTCTCTCTCTCTCTCTCTCTCTCTCTCTCTCTCCTTGCAAAAGCTACAGCAGAATTCTCTAAGGATTATTATATCAAATATAATCGCTTTTCTCTCTCTTTCTCTTACAGTCTCACGGTAACAATATTACAAGGCATTTTATACTTCCAAATTTCGACCGAATATATTTTATGACGAAGTTGTAAATATGCAACAACAAACGCCCAGGATAATGAAAATAAAAAAAAGTTTACTTTAACTTTTCTTACTGACATGCCGTCTTAAAAATGGTTGACGATCATCGTATTACAGAAAGTAACAGGATATGCCGTGACAAAACACAACAGCAATTTTTAAGAAGAAACAGCTTAAACAGCTGTATTTTGTCAGAATTTCTTCCTTTTCGACTCTGAAAAAACTTAAACGCAATAATAAAAAAAAAAGAATACAATATTACAATAAAGGCACCTTAAAAATAATCATTACAATAAAGACAACTAAAAATCATCAAACATTACAATAAAGACACCTTAAAAATCATCAAACATTACAAGGAAGACAACTTAAAATTCATCAAACGTTAAAAGAAAGACAACTTGAAAATAATCACACATTACAACAAAGACAACTTAAAAATACTCAAGCATTACAATACAGACACCTTAACAACAATCAAACATTACAATAAGCACCTTAAAAATCATCAAACATTACAATTTTGTCAAAATTTCTTGACTTTCATCTCTAGAAAAAAAGTCTTCAACATAAAATTAAAAATATAAGAATAAAAAAATGCAATAAAGAGTACAAAAAACCGACGGGGCGGGGGGCAGGAAACCCCTTTCCTTTACCAGGTCAGATCCTCGAAGAAAGGGTTTGGTGTAAGTACTAAACACACACACCCAGAAGCTTAAATCTGTTTCTGACAAGAGCTTTGTACTACGGCTTCCCAGGAACAGGCAGAGAGAGAGAGAAGAGAGAGAGAGAGAGAGATGATAAAAGCAAAGAGATTCTTTCAGAGAGCATTTTAAGTGCAAAGTAAGTTCTTTCATAGAGGCATTTCATAGTGAGACTCTAATATGACTGAGAATGACCAAAGTAAGTTCTTTCATGTGGCATTTCATAGTGGACTGTAACATGATTTGAGGAGAGAGAGAGAGTTTGGAAGGTGAGAATAAGCTCACATTACGTATTCATAAACTTCTCATATTCTGAGAAAAGTAATATAATATATATATATATATATATATATATATATATTTATATACATACACACATACATATACAGTATATATACACACATTCGCCCTCCATCCCTGACAAGCTCCTGAACTACAATCGACGAAATCTCATCAGGTCAAACAAACTACCAGCCAATTAAGGAGGTCACTGGCTGTTGACCTACTTTGATGGCCTGTGTTGGTCATCAGCTGGCGTCCTGCCTTTAATAATCACTGCCTCGATATTCTCTCTAATTGCAACGGCTAGTGAAACGTTGCATTTACTCGCAAGGGATTGTATATTTAAGTGTCTGGCCTGTGTATATTTGTATGTGAATAAATGCCCATGCAAATGTATGAATATGGAATGTTTGTATGCACACACGTGGTGATTTTTATTCACAAATTTTAAGTTCCAAATGTGACTTAATTAATACAATTCGCTCTACCATGGAAATCACACACACACACACACACACACACACACACACACACATATATATATATATATATATATATATATATATATATATATATATATATATATATATGTATATATATATATATATATATATATATATATATATATATATATATATATATATATATATATATATATATATATATATATATTTGTGCACAATGAATAACCTTATTTCAGAAACAAGTGATCAATTTTGACCATATTTGGCAAATCCTTCATTATATTCATTACAGAGGTGTTTTTTATTATCAGCAAATACGCAAACGACAACACAAAAACTCAAACCCTTCCTGGACAAAGACCTTTTGTCATAAAATGCTATGATTAACATTTGCCAAAAAAAAAAGACTTCTCTAACAAAGTCAATATTACGCCCGGGAATCATGAAGCTCTCTGCGTCCCCCCCTCCTTCCACCCTTCCTACCCTCTCTCCAACCATTTCTCTTTACCCACCCTTCCGAGGTAAGAATAAAAAATACGGAAGAAGAAGAAAAGAAGAAGAAGAAGAAGAAGAAGTAGCGACATGGTCGGTGCAATTCCGCTAATGTAAGATCAAACGCCCTTTCTTCTCCTTCTCCAGTCTCCGCTTCATTTGAGGCTCCGACGAAGAATCTCCGCAAACTCTTTTTTTTTTTTTTTTTTTGAATCTTTCTCTTGTGCAAATCGGATGCTAAAGAGATTAAAAAAAAAGACGCGCGGGGAGATTTGCGTAATTCGCATAATAGATCAAAGGAGGTAGGAGGAGGAGACGAGTGTAGTAGACGATATTCTCCTTTGACGTTTGAATTTTTTTTTTTTTTAAGTGCGATGGCTCCGCACGCGTTCCGGAAATGGAATGGTACTTTGCCAATATGGAAAAGAGAAACTAGGAGAATATTTAGTGGAAAATGGAGACTACTTTGCCATTATGGAAAAGAGAGAATAGAAGAATACTTAGTAGAAAATTTACAGTACTTTGCCAGTATGGAAAAGAGAGAATGTAAGAATATTTAGTAAAAATGGAGAGTACTTTGACAATATGGAAAAGAGAGAAAGTAAGAATATTTAGTGAAAAATGGACAGTACTTTGACAATACGGAAAAGAGAGAATGTAAGAATATTTAGTGAAAAATGGACAGTACTTTAACAATATGGAAAAGAGAATATACGAATATTAAGTGGAAAATGGAAAGTACTTTGGCCTTGTGGAAAAGAGAAAACAAAAGAATATTAATTGAAAAATGGAGAATACTTTGCTACCATGAAAAAGAGAGAATATAAGAATATTTAATATAAATGGGGAAACAAAATGTGTGCTTTGGAGATAAATCGAAAAACGCTCACATACAAAGGACTGTGTAACTATAATTATAATTTCATAAATATCTTATATATATTATCTTTTAGAAATGATAATTTGATAAATATCTATCTTTGAGAAATAATAATTTGATAAATATCTATCTTTTTGCAATTATAACTTGATAAATATCTCTCTTGTAAAAATTATAATTTGATAAATATGTAATATGTCTTTTAGAAACTACAATTTGATAAATACCTAATATATCTTTTACAAATTATAATTTGAAAAAATATATATATATCTTTTACAAATTATAATTTTATATATATAAGATATCTTCTAGATATTATAATCTGGCAATCATCTAATTTTTTTAAAATTATAATTTGGTAATTATCTATCTTTTAGAAATTATAATCTAACAAATATCTACTATATTTTAATATTCTATAGTTTCATAAATATCTAGTACGTCTCAGAAATTATAATTTAACAAATCTTTACAAAATACGAAAGTATTTTAATAAAGATTCGCCCTGAACATTCAGCAAGTAAAACAACGCTGTTTACGTCGTAATATATTTTGATAAATCTTTACAAATTACAAAAGTATTTTAATAAAGATTCACTCCGAACATTCTTAATATATTATTCTGAACAAAGAGAATTACACGTTTTATTTTCAAAATAGTAACTTCAAGACTCTCTCTTTTGAGTCAACTGCCTCCAATAAAATAAATATAAAGCCTAATTTAATCACGGGAGTAAAGAATCTTTCCTCTTCCCTATTCAGCGCAACGGAAAAAGTCATTGAAAACAGCTTTTCATTCCTTCAGACAGACGAAAGGAAAAAAGAAAGACACACAAAGAACGGAGGGAAGAAAGGAAGAAAGAAAAAAATGAATTCAATACGACATAAACAGAGAGGATATAAACTAGAGAGAGAGAGAGAGAAGAGAGAGAGAGAGATTCAACAGGACATAAACTTGAAAAGAGAGAGAGAGATTCAACAGGATGAAACTTGAAAGAGAGAGAGAGAGAGAGAGAGCGCGAATTCAATAAGACGAAACTTATTCTGAGCAAGACCAGTCAAAGGGGCGCTCTCCCCCACCCGCAACCCGCTCCCTCTGCCTCGTCCACTGCCCGTAAGGTGACTGCGAACATATTAATTCCTACTTGACAGGACTGTTTCGAGGACGACTTGAAATTCGAGTGCTCTTTGCATCTCCCCGAGGCGATGCATGAATCGAGGCAGCGACAAAGCTCTCTCTCTCTCTCTCTCTCTCTCTCTCTCTCTCTCTTCTTTCTTAATTGCTTCCGGTTCCTTCCTTTTTCTCAATTGCTATTGGTACTTCTCTCTCTCTCTCTCTCTCTCTACTCTATCTCTCTCTCTCTCTCTCTCTCTCTCTCGACTATATAGATTCTCTCCTTCTTAATTGCTTCTATTCCTTCATATTCTCAATTGCTATGAGTACTTCTCTCTCCCTCTCTCTCTCTCTCTCTCTCTCTCTCTCTCTCTCTCTCTCTCTCTCTCTCGTAAACAATATATATTCTCTCCGTTTCTTAATTGCTTTCGATTTCTTCCTTTTCTCAACCGCTATCTCTCTCTCTCTCTCTCTCTCTCTCTCTGAAAATTAAATGAGCTCGGAAAATTAGGGCCGATCAAAACCTGTCGCGTTGAAAGACTTTCCAAGAAAAGGCTTAATTAGCGCGCACAGTTACTAATGAAAGGGAGATTCCATATTCTAGAAGGACAAAATCCGTATCAAAGACTAATATACTCTCTCTCTCTCTCTCTCTCTCTCTCTCTGTCTGTCTGTCTGTCTCTCTCTCTCTCTCTCTCTCTCTCTCTCTCTCTCTCTCTCTCTCTCTCTCAGAATCTTTAAGTACAAAATCCGTATCAAGGTTAATATCTCTCTCTCTCTCTGAATCTTGAAGTACAAATCCGTATCAAAGACTAATATTCTTCTCTCTCTCTCTCTCTCTCTCTCTCTCTCTCTCTCTCTCTCTCTCTCTCTCTCTCTCTCTCTCTCTCCTCGGAATCTTCAAAATTCTCCTAGTTTTGGGAATTTTAAATTTATCTGTACTTTTGTACCAAACTTTGGTTTTCAGTGTTTATATTGCGCATCGGTATGTTTCTAAATTAAAATAAAATGATTATAAGGAAACCAGTAAATGAAGCCAATATTATCGAAGCATAATAAGAAGAAATGAAATACAAACATACACAAAATGTCTGGGACATAAAACAACACCAAATTTCAACATACATACTAAAAGTTATCCAAAAACCAATTCCCCACCAAATGTCACAATTCCATACGACCCCGATCACAATTTCTGAGGTTCAGCGGCTCAAAACTTTGATTTCAACAGAAAATCCTGAAAGGAATTCACTTCAACTGTGTGAACGGAGACTTCACTTGACAGCTCTTATCTCTCTGACAACGGCAGGAAAAATTCTTTGGATGGCTAACACTTTCAAAAGTGCCTTGTAACTAGGGGAAAATAATATATATATATATATATATATATATATATATATATATATATATATATATATATATAAAGAAAGAGAGAGAGAGAGAGAAGGAACGTCTACTAAGAGATAAAATTGTACACTGATATTGATATTTTTGAGAGAGAGAGAGAGAGAGAGAGAAACACTAAGCCGTTTTCCTAATAAGTGGTCTCAGAAATTCATCATAATGGCCGCTACCAAATTCACACTTAAAATGCTGAATCATAAATGAACGTCTGTACAAAACAATTCCACATTAATGTATGTATGTATGTATGTATGTATGTATGTATGTATGTATGTATGTATGTATGTATGTAACGTTAAATTTTAATAGTAATCACTAAAGTTACTAATATCACAAAACAAGCATTTGATCCGGCTCGACAGCTTTTATCCTATGAAAACAAAACATTGTTTCAGGAAAACGTTTGGAAATGTTCGACCTCCCTTTCCAATATTACATGCAACGTTCAGAGAACATTTTACTATTTTTTTTTGCTACTTAATGAGAAGGTCTTCCAAAGGAAAAACGTTTGAGAAAGGTTAATTTCCCTCACCCACCAATTAAGCACTTTATTGTCCGTCCTCAGATCTTAAAAACTACTCAGGCTAGAGGGCTGCAAATTGGTATGTTGACCATCCACCCTCCAATCATCAAACATACCAAACTGCAGCCCTCTAGCCTCTGTAGTTTTTATTTATTCAAGGTTAAATTTAGCCATAATCATGCTTCTGGCAACGTTACAGGATAGGCCACCACCGAGCCGTGTTTAAAGTTTAATGGGCCGCGGCTCATACAGCATTATACCGAGACCACCGAAAGACAGAGCTATTTTCGGTGGCCTTGATTATACGATGTAGCGGCTGTAAAGAAAACTCGACTGAGCCGAGGAAACTTCGGTGCATTTTCTACTTATCACTAAACCTCCAAACGTTTCAAAGAGGGTAATCTTCCTTAACATGCCTTAAAGAGCAAACATTTTTAAAGGGAGCCTCCTATTCCCTTTGAAGCCACAAAACCCACAAACGTTTAAGGAGGGAAAACGTCTCAAAGACACCTTCAAAGCGCGAACGTTCCCAAGAGTCTGTCTTCGCCGGCCATCTCATGACACGTCATTTACGTGGCATTTAAGAAAATAAAAGAAGGATAACGTGAAGACTGAGACTGAGGGAGGTAACAGAGATCTCATCCAAGTTTCATAACTGACCTCCTGAATTAAAGATCAGTAGCTGGTTGCTGGAATGCTTGATATTCCAGAGGCAGAGGCTGGCTGCCTCTTTCCACGATCTTCCTCCACCCCACCCCTCAGCAACCTCTCCCCCCTTTGCAATGCTCACACTTCCAGGAAAACACAAACACATACACACACGCAAACACAAACAAAGTCGAGAGATCTTCCAACAACTAATGCGGGGATAAAACTTTTTACTGAGCTGCTTCGCTGCTGTTTTCACGGAATGCCAAAGACTCTTCTCAGATGCAGTCTTTGGCGAAATCCTCCTC
Source organism: Macrobrachium rosenbergii (assembly GCF_040412425.1). NCBI lineage: Eukaryota > Metazoa > Arthropoda > Malacostraca > Decapoda > Palaemonidae > Macrobrachium > Macrobrachium rosenbergii. The sequence continues at coordinate 40,947,257 of NC_089741.1, forward strand.
TTATTTACACGGCTACGGAGTTGGAGTCCATTGAAAACAATGGAAGGCAAATCCGGGATTAGGAACTTTTATATACCAATCGAATGGATTTGAGTCGACGACGATGCCTCTGGTGTCTGTGCAAAAGGTAAGAGACTTAAATGATATTTCAATCTGTCATAATGAAATACGAGCGGATCTAATCTTGTCTGTCCTCCCCCGGGGGACAGTAGGGGGAGACATGACACAGAAGCCCACCCTCTCCAAACCGGTTTGTCTGCCCCGGGTGGAGGCGGGGTAGGTAGGGGAACGGGAGAGCAGAGACACCGACCCCCCGCCCCCTCTCGCAAACCTGTTTGTCCGCACATGGTGGTGGGTAAGGGTAGGTAGTGGAACAGGAGGGTAGGGGAGACATCGACCCTCCTCCTGCAAACCTGTTTATCCGCCCACGGTAGGGGTGGGGTAGGTAAGGAATGGGAGGGTGGGGAGACATCGACTCTCCCGCAAACCCGTTTGTCCGCCTACGGTAGGAGTGGGGTAGGTAAGGGATCGGGAGGGTAGGAAAGACAGAAGCGCCGGGTTCCAGCGCGCGCCAACAAGCTCGTTTAGCAATAACGTTTAAAAAAGATGTTTACCAGCAACGCTTTATTTCGCTTCCTCTAAAGCAGTGGTTCTTAACCTTTTCATTACCCGCCCCCTCTGAAGTTGGTCCCCTTCCTCCATGCCCCCCCTTACATCGCAGTAAGTTCCTCCCAGATTTAGGAAAATGAAAAAAAGAAAGAGAAGGAAGTTTCGAGGGTAGGGACGGACGTAAATAACCAGAAAACACGGAAAGCCCAACGATTCTAACCAGAGTAGTAGACTACAGGAAACTGGCATTATAAGGCGATACGTTTGCATTTTTCATAAAATTCTGAATATTAGTTCCTCACTCTTGTTCAGAGAATAAGAATATAATCACAGAATTTTTAATTTTTCCCTAGGGCTAGCGCCTCCCCTGGAAACTGCTGACGCACCCCTAAGGGGCGCGCCCCCCAGGCTAAGAACCACTGTTCTACAGCAAAAAATTGCTTTTCTTTAGTTTCCTCAACAACGACAAATTGAGGAATGGCAGAGAATGAGGAAAGATAGAACGTTGTGCATTTCTAACTGGTTATGTACGATAAGACAGATTTCTAAGGCGAGAATGAAGAATGCAATGCAAAAAATATATTCGTATCTGCAAAAAAAAAATAAACAAATAAAAACTGTAGCGTAAGTTGACTGTAACATACTCTGATTATTTATTTGTGTGTGCTGTTG
>NC_089741.1:40953537-40978537 GCF_040412425.1 Macrobrachium rosenbergii
GAGAGTCACAAATACTGAGAGATAGACATACCAACTGGAGAGAGAATAACAAATATAGAGCAATGACAAACACAGACTAGAGAGAGAGAGAGAGAGAGAAAATAACATCTTGATGTTGAGGACACTATGTGCAGTATATTAATCAACATACCACAAACTGGAGAGAGAGAGAGAGAGCAATTGAAGAGATAGGAGAGAGAGGAGAGAGAAACTTTGGCAATTGAGAAAATGAAGAACCGGAAGTCTAAGAAAGAGAGAGAATCTATATAGTTTGAGAGAGAGAGAGAGAGAGAGAGAGAGAGAGAGAGAGAGAGAGAGAGAGGGCCCTCCTTCCACAGCCATAAAGCGAAACTCGTCCAGCGCGGACACGAGACGCAAAATAGGCAACACCTTTGGCCCAATACCCAAAAGCAATTCCAGTTGCCTTCGGGTGCGATAAAAGTTCTTTATGGCCGCATAAACAACTCTTAGGAATGAGCAGCAGACTTCCAATCCCCCATAGTCTGCAGTCAAATGGCTCTCTCTCTCTCTCTCTCTCTCTCTCTCTCTCTCTCTCTCTCTCTCTCTCTCTCTCTCTCTCTCTCTCATAGTGTATAATGTTATTATGGACTGCCACTTTTGTAAGGTGGTTAATATGTATTATAGCAACTTCATTGATCTCTCTCTCTCTCTCTCTCCAAAATATTCAGTCATATAATCTACTCTTCTCTTTTAAGAATAAAATTCCGTTTTCTCCCAAAATAACAAATGTCGTTCTCTCTCTCTCTCTCTCTCTCTCTCTCTCTCTCTCTCTCTCTCTCTCTCTCTCTCTCTCTCTCTCTCTCTCTCTCTCGCATTTTCTGAAATATTCAGTCATATACTATATTTTTTGTTTAAGATGAAAATCCAATTTTCTCCCAAAATTACAATGAAAGTGTTTCTCTCTCTCTCTCTCTCTCTCTCTCTCTCTTCTATTCACTCCTTCCTCCTCCTTTTCCCTTTCCATTTCAACGGCAATATCTCACGAAGAGCATTTTGATTAAAACCTTTTCTCTGGACGCACACAACGGTGAATGCATCTGACGCGTCTTCCACGAAATCTCCAGAGATGCATCAGGTGATATGACCAGGACCGTGTGGGTAAATCGTGGGAGAGAGAGAGAGAGAGAGAGAGAGAGAGAGAGAGAGAGAGAGAGAGAGAGAGAGAGAACGCAGGCATGAATACATGTCTTGTTATAGACTGCGTTAATAACTTTTTCATTGTTATTTCAGGAGAAAAATTTTTCTTCCTGAATACCTTGGGAAAAGAGAGAGAGAGAGAGAGAGAGAGAGAGAGAGAGAGAGAGAGAATCACTACTGACAGATGGCAGGTTCTCAGGGAGCTTGCAGCTCTTGAGAAAAAGGAGAAATCCGAATCGGTAAATAATGCAGCCACATCCGATCCAATTTCCCTCCTTAAGCTACAGGCTCAGGATTTAATTATCGCCTGCAATAAGCAATTCAGCGTCTTTGCACAGGATTCGCGAATTGTAAAGACTGAGGTTACACAAAGCGATACCCACATTATCCAGCCATGTGTGTGTGTGCATACCCATAATCATAACTAGATATATATATATATATATATATATATATATATATATATATATATATATATATATATATTTATATATAATTAATATATATATATATACTCATTATATATATAATATATACATATGAGAGAAAGAGAGAGAGAGAGAGATTAACTCAAACACATAATCAATTTGCGTTAAAATCCCAAAAGCATATTATCAGCGAAAGTATAAATTCCACTTTACTCTTTAAACAGAGGAGATGACTTGGGATAAAGCCTTCCCGGTTCCTTCTGCAGGACCTCCCCTTTCTCATAAATCCTACAGGATCCTGGAACGTAAATCCTGAAAATGAGATTGTAAACGACGCAGATTAGATCTGTGACGTGTAACTGTAAAAAGAGAGAGTAAGAACCGTTAAAAAGAGATAAAATGCGGTAGGGAGGAAGGTCGAAAGAAAGAAAGAAAATTACTTTACAGATAAATCAACAATAATTAAAAGCATAAATATATAAACAATAATTAAAAACAAACAGCTATATGAACTACATAATCCTAGGATCCTGTACAATATGGAACAACAACAAAAAAATATGAATTACATAAGTGCATATAAAATCTTAATTATGCTTTTCGTATTTCCTATGGCAATATTGGGAGTAAAGGGGACCGTTTATCTAGGGTCCATTTCTACAGTATTTATGTAAGAGAGAGAGAGAGAGAGAGAGAGAGAGAGAGAGAGAGAGAGAGAGAGAGAGAGAGAGAGAGAGAGAGAGAGAGAGAACTGACTATACATGGGAAAAGAGCACTGGCTCCAATACAAACTTTAATATTCAAAAGTAAACGAAAAGAAAAAACAAATATTCAGCTGTCACACACAAAAGCCACCACAGGCCAAGAAGAAATATTTTTAGCGGATATTTATTTTACAAAAATATTCTTCGTTATTTCTAAGTGTCTGAACTTGAACTTGATATTAATAACGTCTCCATCTGAGGAAAAAAAATATCTTAAATTCTATCATTTCAATTCTTTCTTTTCTTGTGAAAAAGAGCTGGGTACAGGATTAAAGCCACTGTATAGTTAAAAAACAAACGTTACTGAAACTTGCACCAAACCTTAGCAGCTAAGTGCAAGCGGTAATGACCTAATGATGATCACCGCAAGCCAACGTACGTGGCTTGACCTGTGCTGCTTCCCTACGAGGTCATCTTTAATCTTTGGTATCAATTCACCAAACAATTTTTATTACACGACTATTCGCCAAATGGAACAAAATTACATTAAGTCTTAACTGGTCCATGCTTCAGTGAACTTCAGTGCCCTGGAAAGAACTCTGACCTTTGTTCAAACAAAGAGGGAAAATGTTTTACAAAAATTCTGAACGCTTCTGGAAATGCCCACTTGAGAACTAGGGTCACCAGATGACCTTTGACGCTTCTGACTGAATATCGGAAAGGTCTCACAGATACAATGAAAACCAGAGGTCAGTTACGATGATCTTAAGAATTATTGAATGAATATCTTTTTAAAAGCCAAAAAACAGAAAGAGACATTGAAAAATAAGAGGTCAGTTATGATGAACTTATGAATTAATTAATCTAAATTATTTTTTTGAGCTACAAAACAGAAAACGGTGCGAAAAAAACTATACAAATAACCTATAGAAACACCATACCAACATTTGTGATGGAAGAAAATGCATACCAACATTTGTGATGGAAGAAAATGCAAGTCCGTTTTGCGTTCAAACCTGCACGCGAATGAACGCGACCAGGTGCTGAAAGCATCACCCTGCTCTATAACGCTATTCTGCTTCACGCTATACATAACACCGCGTATCTAGATCAGGCGCACGGACGAATCAACAGAGCGAGGCAGTAATACCCCAACTTCCAAATTAACCATTATGCAAATCTGATTACCGATGTCCGATGAAATCCGGACTCCACAGTTCGGCCGAATAAGCATTTCAAAATCAACAATCCTCTTAATGCACTAATATATGCTGTTGTTTTCCTCCGGATACGGACGTGGGTTTTCCGATATAAGTACAATTACATTTTTTCTTCCGTCGAGTATGCATTTACGTATGTTACTTTATATAATTGTCTTTGCATAAATACTTACATGCATGCATACACAAATATATCTATCTATGTATCTATCTATTTATATAAGTGTAATTAGGCATTTTCATTCGTCGTGTATGCATTCAAGCATGTTACTTTATACCTAATTCTTTACACACATGCATGCATACATAAATACATATGCATACATACACACACGCATATTTATCTATCTCTATTTGTCTCCTATCTATCAATATAATATATATATATATATATATATATATATATATATATATATATATATATATATATATATATATATATATATATATATATATATATACATACAGATACATATATATGTACTCTGTGTGGCTATTTCTATGCACATACGCAGCACATCTTTTCAATTATCGAATTCTGATAATGTGGTCCACGTTCCCCCTCAAAACCAATAACTGATAATCAAAGCTCTTTGTTTCTACATGAGCAAGCAATCCTGGAGCCTCATCGATCAGACTGCAAGACGTGATAATGATTAATTAATGATTGCAAGTCTAAAAAACAATAAGCAATGCACAGAATGGCACAGATCAAAATGGTGAATAATTATTATTCCTAAAATATTCTGTACATTCTCAGCCCTGGAACCTTTAGAAGCTGGAAAAAATGTAGTCTTTGGAAAAACTACTGGAAGCAGCTTCCAGGAGGATACTGGAAGCCTGACCAAAACCTTTGTAAGAATTACAAGAATCATTGGGAGAAGAAGAAGAAGAAGAAGAAGAAGAAGAAGAAGAAGAAGAAGAAGAAGAAGAAGAAGAAGAAGAAGAAGGAGGAGGAGGAGGAGGAGGAGGAGGAGAAATAAGAAGAAGAAAAGAAGAAGAAGGAGGAGGAGGAGGAGGAGGAGGAGGAGGAGGAGGAGGAGGAGGAGGAGGGGAGGAGGAGGAGGAGGGAGGAGGAGGAAGGGGGAAGAGGAGGAAGAGTAGAAGAAGAAGAAGAAAAGGAGGAGGAGGAGGAGGAGGAGGAGGAAGAAGAAGACAAAAAGAAGAGGAGGACAGAAAGAAAAAAAAAAGAAGGAGGAGGAAGAGGAGCAGGAAGAGGCCCAAGCAAGGAACTGCCTGCTGGCGGTGATCCAGAGGCACCTGAGCTCAGGGTTCCCTTGACACCAATACCAACAACACCTGGTCAGTGACCTGGGGGGGGGGGGAGGGCCAAAGATGTGAAGGGGTTCAGTGACATTTTGCAACTTGTCGATTCAATGCACTCCCTGCACCGAAATCTAAAAATGGTTTTATTCCTGCAGTCACGTCACAGCGTGAACCACTTTTTTTTTTATTTGTTTTTCTGTGGTCACTGACATCGCCATGTTGCAGAGGATGGGAGAAGTATAGTGCGTACGCCTCTGAATACAGGTGTATGTTGTATGATATGCGTCATTTATATGATACGTATATGAGGTCTATAGATATACAAAGCATATATACGTATATCAGTTACAGAGCAAAGATATACGAATTGTATACTTATATATATACATATATGTATATATATTAGTTATAGAACAAAAATATATGAATTGCACAATTATATAAAACATAAATATCACAACAATAGTTCTGTGTATGCATAATCACACATACACACTTCTACTTCATTAAGAAAATTTCATTATAGGAAATGAGTTTAAGGTAATAAATGGAAAGAGAGAACACACATATATATAATTATAAATATGTATATATACTATTATATGTACATGCAATACATTCAACATAAAACGCGGGATTACATACGCAATACAGTCAACATAAAACGCGCGCGTGAACGCGCTTCACCCGCCCGCCCGCCCGCTCGCAAAGGAATGCACCACTCTGGCAGTACCTAATTCGAGAAAAGTCAGTCCTGAGTACGCATGAAACTTTATTTTCAGGGGGAAAATTTTTTTTTTTTACAGCCTCTCAGCCATTTCACTAGCTTAATGGGGACACAAAACAACAGCCATCTCTTTCGGACTACAGAGAGAGAGAGAGAGAGAGAGAGAGAGAGAGAGAGAGAGAGAGAGAGAGAGAGAGAGGTTTTACGACCACGAAATCAACACTCGAGCTTCAAGTTTTTTTCCTGGTCTGATGAGGCTGCTTCTGACGCTGTTGCCTGGACACAAAGCCATTAGGGCAAACGGGAACGAAGTAAAAGGGGCAATGAATACGATAAATTGCAATAAACGGAATGCAATAAACAAGGCTTTAGATGCTAAAACGCAGTGATGAAACAGAAGAGAGCGAACAGCATGTTGAAAGGTAGGGTAATTACAACTGAAATACTATAATTAACAAGTAAAAAATGCGCCGAAGTTTCCTCGGCGCAATCGAGTTTTCTGTACAGCCGCTACAGCGTATAATCAAGGCCACCGAAAATACATCTACCTTTCGGTGGTCTCGGTATAATGATGTATGAGCCGCGGCCCATGAAACTTTAACCACTGCCCGGTGGTGGCCTATCCTATATCGTTGCCAGAAGCACGATTATGGCTACCTTCAAGCTTAGATAAAATAAAAACTACTGAGGCTAGAGGGCTGCAATTTGGCATGTTTGATGATTGGAGGGTGGATGATCAACATACCAATTTGTAGCCCTCTAGCCTCGGTAGTTTTTAGATCTGAGGGCGGACAGGAAAAAGTGCGGACGGAATAAAGCGCGGACGGACAGTCAAAGCCGGCACAAAAGTTTTCTTTTACCGAAAACTATAAAACCATATTTGGATTAATATAATTATGTTAAATCAAATACATGGAAAGATTAACGTATTTATAACACTGCTCTCATCTGCATGACAATATATAAACAACGTTAGAATGAACACTAATATTGTTTGTATGACTGTGTTACGAACATATCAAAATTAAGCCTAATATATAATATGATCTCTCGTGTAAAATATTTTACTTGAAATTACCGCTTAATGTGTATTTCTGTCGTAAATATATGAAATAGAACAGATTTCACAAAGGAGGAAGAAGGCTAATACTATTGATATACTCTGAATACCAGCTTCCTATATATAATACACGATGTGAATCTTCCCTATCTTTACAGAATGCTTTCAGAAATAACTCATTAAGCAAAGCATAAACCATGTATTGCTTCTTGAGAAAAATAGAAAAACTTTACAAACTGCAGTGGGGTATTTTTTCCAGTCTCCCCCTCCCTTCAAAAAAGTTCAAGGCACTACCAATACCATAGGGCATGACCCAACCATTCTATGCCACAGTTGCCTACAGCTGTATGTGGATAAGGGCATTTGATGTTTTATTAAGATTGCACGCCACAGTGCATAACTGATTGATTATGGCTACAACAGGACATGACCAAACCATTATAAACCACAGTTGTCCCAAGATGTATGGATAAGGTCATTCAGCTCTGAAACGGAAATTGACAGTAAAAGCTTTGAAAGGTGTAACAGGAGGAGAACCTCAAAGCAGTTGCACTATGAATCAATTGTTAGGAGAGGTTGGACAGTATGAAGGAAGATAGAGAATATGAAAGGGGGTACTGTAAAAGGAACGAAAGGGGTTGCAGCTAGGGGCCGAAGGGACGCTGTAAAGAACCTTAAGTAATGCCTACAGTGCACCACGTAAGAATGAGCACTTCGCCTTCGGCAGGCAGTTCCTGCCAGCTGAGAGGAAAGGAGGGGAAACTGTCGGCCAAAGTACGATTCTCAGCAAATGCACAAAGTTAAAACAACATTTAGGAGTTGACAGCTTCTGCCTGCCTGCAACTGCAAACAACAGCTTGGTGTAACTGTTCTTTGTTGGGGCAAATCCACAATAAAAGTAAACCATACTCTTTGGATAGCAGTGACTGGATTTTTTATTTGATCCTTGATAATGTATGTTCAATAATAATAATAATAATAATAATAATAATAATAATAATAATAATAATAATAATAATAATAATAATTATTATTATTATTATTATTATTATTAATATTATTATCATGTCACATGATTTAAATTCCTTATGTTAAAGACATTTACATCCAGAAACATCAACAATAATATTTCGCATAAACGCCGTTATATAACACAGCCTTATAATAGAGAGAGAGAGAGAGAGAGAGAGAGAGAGAGAGAGAGAGAGAGAGAGAGAGAGAGAGAGAGAGAGAGAGAGAAACCAAAGATATGACGAACAAAAACGTTTTATATAATTAATGGAAGCCGATTTGTTTCTTAATGAATATTATATATATATATATATATATAATATATATATGTATGTATGTATGTATGTATGTATGTATGTATGTATGTATGTATGTATGTATGTATGTATACACACACATACACATAACAAGCCAACCTCTGAATACCACAACCATAAACTTTATAAAATAGTTACGGCAACACAACATCGAACAACAGGCCAGTAATTGCGACCACATACCATCATTTGCACGTCTATGCTCGCAACAGTTACCATAAAAATAAAAGCGGGACTCATGAAAAAATAAAGGGGGTGGTGCTCATGCAAAAATAAAGGGGGAGGGGAGGGAGATAGGCGATCACACGAAATTCCTACAGGGATATTGCATTTGCCAACTCCCCGATTAATAAATGGATTAGTTTAGGCGCCAATCGACAGTGATGTTTACATTTATATCTTTTTTTTTTTTTCTACGCATCTTTATATTCGCCCAACAGTAATAAAACTGTATTGGCGATCGCGTCAAATTTACATACTGCGCGCGTGCAAGCGCGCCATGCCGCTTCGTAATTTTGAAAAAGGGCGCATGAAAATATATTTCGTTCTACAGCATATTCGTCCGTCTCTTGTTTTAAAAAATGGAAGTTTTCATTTGTCATATAAATTGACACGACTGACAATCTAAAAACATTTTAAATAATTCAGTTTATATTTCTTTAAACGACTGACGAGACTGTCTTTTAAAATGTTAAGGAAGACTATATATATATATATATATATATATATATATATATATATATATATATATATATATATATATATATATATATATATATATACATACACACATACACATATATATAATGTATATATACAGAGAGAGAGAGAGAGAGAGAATATCGTGGTATAAGAATACCATACGTAAAATACAAAAATTTCATAAAATTAGGAGTAATTCAAATAACTCAATTCTACAACACCAGGTTGTAATTCCCTGTAATACAGCATAACACAACCACCTCATGTAAATTAAAACGCTAAAAATGAAATGAAGGTTTTTCTACAATATAAAACCTTTTCAACTGGAATATATCCATAGTCGTACCTATCTTGAAAAAACAGGAAAAACCTATTTTTCCTCCTCCTCCTCCTCCTCCTCCTCCTCCTCCTCCTCCTCCTCCTTCTTCTTCGTCTTCTTCTTCTTCTTGGTTTCCCTTCCCCCTCCTTTTCCGGATAGAGCCATTCTGAAAAACCACCGGAGCGTCTATACAGCAACGACGTCGACGTGGTATGTTTACAAATACAAGCCAGGCCCTTGGGGTGGTTTCCTTGCTCTCTCTCTCTCTCTCTCTCTCTCTCTCTCTCTCTCTCTCTCTCTCTCTCTCAAGAAAGCCTTCCCTTCTGGTCTGAGACATCCAATCTCTCTCTCTCTCTCTCTCTCTCTCTCTCTCTCTCTCTCTCTCTCTCTCTCTCTCTCTCTCTCTCAAGAAAGCCCCTTCTGGTCTGAGACATCCAATCTCTCTCTCTCTCTCTCTCTCTCTCTCTCTCTCTCTCTCTCTCTCTCTCTCTCTCAAGAAAGCCTTCCTTCTGGTCTGAGACATCCAATCTCTCTCTCTCTCTCTCTCTCTCTCTCTCTCTCTCTCTCTCTCTCTCTCTCTCTCTCTCAAGAAAGCCTTCCCTTCTGGTCTGAGACATCCAATCTCTCTCTCTCTCTCTCTCTCTCTCTCTCTCTCTCTCCTCTCTCTCTCTCTCTCTCTCTCTCTCAGGATGTTCTTCCCTTATATTCTTTCTCTCTCTCCAGAGATTCTAATTGGTCCGATTCCTCACTCACTCTCTCTCTCTCTCTCTCTCTCAAGAAAGCCTTCCTTCTGGTCTGAGACATCAATCTCTCTCTCTCTCTCTCTCTCTCTCCTCTCTCTCTCTCTCTCTCTCTCTCTCTCTCTCTCTCAGGATGTTCTTTCCCTTATATTCTTTCTCTCTCTCCAGATTCTAATTGGTCCGACTCTCTCTCTCTCTCTCTCTCTCTCTCTCTCTCTCTCTCTCTCTCTCTCTCTCTCTCTCTCTCTCTGCGTCAGAAGACTGTTCTTTCTCTTAGGTTTGTTTTTCATATCTTTCACAAGAATATCTCTCTCTCTCTCTCTCTCTCTCTCTCTCTCTCTCTCTCTCTCTCTCTCTCTCTCTCTCTCTCTCAGCCGACTCTTCCCCTCTGGGCTCAGGCCATCTGATGCATGGCTGCTAGCATTGGAGTGTTCACATACCACAGGACACGCTCACACAAACGCACATACAAGAGTATCGTGTATGTTCCGTAGGATGTTGCCGTTCCCCCGGAAAGGGAACCACTACGGAGAGAGAGAGAGAGAGAGAGAGAGAGAAGTCCAAGTCTTGTTAGAGATGGGAATCGAACCTAGAGGAAGAATCTTCTGAGAGAGAGAGAGAGAGAGAGAGAGAGAGAGAGAGAAGAGAGAGAGAGAGAGAAACTGAAAAAACCAATCTCTAGAAAGAGACAATAATTGGATAAATTCTCTCTCTCTCTCTCTCTCTCTCTCTCTCTCTCTCTCTCTCTCTCTCTCTCTCTCTCTCTCTCTCTCTCTCTTAAACAATACCAAAAAGAATAACAACGAATGCGTTGAATGGCCACTAAAACGTACAAAACTAAACTACATAAAAAAACAACAATTATTTTTAAATTACATGAAAAAACAATAAATATTTTTAAATACGGAAAAAACAACAATGATTTTTAAACAACATGAAAAAAATTATCTTTAAACAATATGAAGAAACAACAATCATTTTTAAACAACATGAAAAAAACAACAATTATTTTTAAACATGAAAAAAATAATAATTTTTAAACTACATGAAAACATTTATTTTTAAACATGAAAAATCAACAATCATTTTTTAACTACATGAAAAAACAATAAATATTTTTAAACATGAAAAAAATATTTAAAAAAAACAACGATTTTTAAACATAAAAACAATGATTTTTAAACATGAAAAAACAACAATTATTTCTAAACATAAAAAACAACAATCATCATGAAATCTAAGCATCCACCTCCTCCACCAAGACAACCCCAAAACAAGACCCCTAACACGTCCTATTCCTGTTCCGTAAGGCGTAACAGACCAGCATAAAGGCAATAACTCCAACAATCCCTCCTCCCTCCTCCCCCTCCCCTCCCCTCCCTCCTCACCCCCGACACAAACAAACGCATACTACGCACACGACAAACATCAATACAGGCCTTCCAAAGCATAATTAAATATATCTAATTCTAGCCTGCTCGATTTGTCTCTTCATTATGCAGGAGTACATCTGATACGTAAAACAGAAAGTATTTATAACCATTATATCCGTGGTTATTAAAAGTTACACAGATACTATGATTAAGGCTATATAAATATAATATATATATATATATTATATATAATATATATATATATATACATATACACATACTGTATATGTACACACAGGTAGAATATTGCCATATAATTAAATATATCTAATTCTAGCCTGCTCGATTTGTCATTATGCAGGAGTACATCTGATACGTAGAACAGAAAGTATTTATAACTATTATATCCGTAGTTATTAAAAAGTTACACAGATACTATGATTAAGGCTTAAGAGTCACTTTATATATATATATATATATATATATATATATATATATATATATATATATATATATATATATATCAAAATCAAAGTCCTTCAAAAGAAGGCATGGGAACAAGCTGGGAAGAAGAAGAAGTATGTATATATATATATATATATATGTATATATATATATATATATATATATATATATATATATATATGACCACAAATATAAAAATGGGAACAATATATATATATATATATGGGAAGAAGAAGATATATATATATATATATATATATATATATATATATATATCTCCGTAATAACACAAGACTCAATATGATCAGTTATCCTAATACTATCATATCGAAAACAAGAAACGTGTCGTATATACATACATTATACAGCATGTATTTCCTAAATATACAATTCACCTTCCATCCACTGTGCCAGTGTCAGCAATGTCTCTCGCTTATTAACCCTGATATGAATAAAGTTTCTGAAATTGAAATGTAATATAATAATGATAATTTTATTAGTCTGATAAAAACTATGAAAATATTTACTCGGAAGTCATTGGTCAGCAACTACACAAAACATATTGCAACATGACACTTCCTTTTTCCTTTCCCCTGGATGACCACCCCAAAAGAAAATAAATCTCCCCTCCTCCCCCAACCACTCCCCTACCCCTCAACGCTATTCCCCCTCTCCTTCCCCCCTCCTTCTCCCCAACCCCAAATGCCGTGGTCACCATGAATAATGCATCCAAGGCATCATGGATTATTTCCCTTTGTTCCCCCATTTCCCCCTTTCCGATCTACCCCCTACCCCCTTCCCCTCCTTAGCCTTTCATTAAGTCAACGACCCTGCTCCAGTACCGCAATAATGGATAAAGCCCAAATTACAGGCGAGTGTTGTTGCGACCACCGAGCCAGGCAAGGCGAACGATTTTGCTTCGGCCGTCTACTTCGCTGGACTTCCATCGGATATTCCTCATTTTTTCTTCTTTTCTTCTTCTTCTCCTTTTGAGCGATGCCGACAAATTAGAAGCAAGACGTCAGACGCATAAAGCAGCGTCTGATATTACGTGTCTTTCGTTCTCTTTTCCCTTGTGGACCCGATCGGCATTTGCGGAAGGGGTTTTCGAGAACAAAGTCTCCAGTGTAGGAAGGAAATTCGGGGTATCGATGACGTGTATAATGTATGAAAATGGACAAAGCTTCCGATTTTTTTATGCAAAGTCTCTTCGGGGCAAACGACTTTAAATTTATATATGTATATATACACAATATACATGTATTATATACTGTATATACATATAAATACATACATATATATGTATATAAACATACATGCATACATTACATATATGTATATAAATATACATACATATACATGCATTAAATAAATACACACACACACATATACTGTATATATATATATATATATATATATATATATATATATATATATATATATATATATATATATATATATAGAGAGAGAGAGAGAGAGAGAGAGAGAGAGAGAGAGAGAGAGAGAGAGAGAGAGAGAATGTTTCTGTAAATGCATACATGAAAAAACATAAATAAACATTCATATCATGATTCACCCTTCTTTTTATAAATCCAGTAGAACTAGCAGACAATTTCAAAAAAATACAGTCAAATACATCTATTCTTACACCTCCGTCTTTAATTCTTTACCAGAGAACCGTAATGCCAACTTCACACCGACAGCACAGCGTCAATAACCCAGACGAAGAGACGCCAAAACACGCCAATCAATAAATCAATGAAAACCACGGCGGAATTTCCACAGCTCGTGACTTTTAAAAGCTTGAGTTGGGTATCGATTAACCCTTTAAATTGATCGTTAGGTTTCTAGAAATGCTGTGACCTGAGGTCATTTAAAGGCATACTAGCAGGTCCTAGAAATAATAAATAAATTAGTAAATAAAGAAAAATAATTAATATTTAGCGTCATTTGTAGACACACATCAGCCCTTAAGAGTTATAAATAAAATTATAAACATAGAATATTACATAAGTTTCAGGATTATTTGAAGACATACCAGTTGACCGTAATAATAATAATAAATCAAATAATAAAGAAAAAATACAACAATTTGGGGACATACCAGCAGGTCTTTGGAGTTATAAACAAAAAATGCTAAATAAAAAATATATAACATTTAGGGGTGCCTGAAGACATACCAGCAGGCCTTAGGAGTTATAAATATAGAAAATAAAAAAATACGCAAAATTTAGGGTTATTTGGGGACATTCAACAGCCCTTAGGAGTTACAAATAAAATAATAAACAAAGAAAAATACATAACAATTCGGCATAGATTTTATGTATTGATCTTGAAAGGCTAAACACGAAAACGCATCTACTCAACATATGGGAACCATAATATAAACTCAGGAACAGTGCCAAACGATTTTCAACCTTACGGGGAAAATAATAAGAGATTTGCGGATCATTTCAAAGCAGCAATAACAGATCAAAACTGAGAAACGTAAACTTGCTGAGAATCAATAGACGACAAAAAAAAAAAAAAATCACCAACTGCCCTTACACCCTTCTGTTCTCACGAATGCCAGCAGAGGACACTGTCCAGTAAAATACATATCTTGACGCATATTTATATAAAAAACTTCACAACTCTTGGTATTTTACGATGCGAAAATTACACTATGGCGTCCATCGTAATTCAGAAATAACACCCGTAACCGAGACTTCGCTTAAATATTCGTTCCAAGAATAAATTCTCTTTTATGTCATCTACGCATGCAATAGATACGTAAAGCAGAGGCTCTAATAAACTGCAATTTAAGTCGTAGCAATGACGACTGGATTCGCAAAGGAGGAGGAGGAGAAGGAGGAGGAGGAGGAGGAGGAGGAGGAGGAGGAGGAGGAAGGGAGATTTCATTTGAGGGATCAATACGCATGACCGGTTGTAGCTGTTATGGATGATATGCTTGTAAATATTTCCGGAACGCGTGGTATCTACAACATGGCAGGGGAATATTATGGCCAAGCACGCACCCACTCTCTCTCTCTCTCTCTCTCTCTCTCTCTCTCTCTCTCTCTCTCTCTCTCTCTCTCTCTCTCTCTCTCACAATATACATACATACATATATATATATATGTTTATATATATAATATTCATATATGTATAATATATATTTATGAATATATATATATATATATATATATATATATATATATATATATAATTGTAAACAATATGTAATCACATTCACACTGCATCAGGGACCCGAACGCCATTCCAATTACATAAATCACTTAAAAGTAATAACAGAGCAATAACACCCGCGCAATTCCCCTCGACCATTTCCATTAAGACATGAATAATCACTTAAAGTTATTAATCGCAAAAAAATAATAAAAAAATAAAATAAATAACACTCCCCATGGCGTCCTTTCGCTATTAGGAAAGATACGTGTTATCAATATCCCAACCAGGTCCCCCAAGACGTTGGAGGGGGGGGGGGGAAGCTTTCCCCACAAGGATACGGGGAGTGGTTTTAGCGAAATTACTCAAACGAAAGATGTTCCACACAACGAGGAACCCTGAGAGGGGGGTGAGGGGCGGAAACGTGGTACTCTCTAGGGATGGGGGAACAAGAGAGCTCTCCTATAATTACATTGAGACATGCCAGAGATCATGTATAATATAGACAATTTTTCCGTATGGCGATGTATAGTATGAATTATTATACCTGTAAAGTTTACATTATAGGCATAAATTTTTCTATAAGGTAAAATATACATCTATACGGTATAGGGTTTGTATATTTTTCTATAAGGTAAAATATAAATCTATAAGTATTTATACATTTACAAGCATAAATGTATAAATATAGGTAATTTTTTCCGTATGGTGATGTATAGTATGCATTATTATGCCTGTAACGTCTCAGGGTTGTACATGTATAGGCATAAATTTTTCTTTAAGGTAAAATATACATCTATAAGGTATAAGGGTTATACATGTATAAGCATACATTTTTCTATAAGATATACACCTGTAGGGTGTAAGGGTTAAACTTTTATAAGCATACATTTTTCTATAAGGTAAAATATACATCTAAAAGGGATAACGGTTAAACATGTATAAGCATAACTTTTCCTATAAGGTAAAATGCACATCTATAAGCATACATTTTTCTATAAAGTAAAATATACACCTACAGCTCATCAGGGTTAAATGTAAAAATACAATCAATATTCTATCAGGTAAAATATACATTATCATAACAATGATATACCAGGGTGAAAATGAACGCATTACCACTATTACCAAATAGTAACACAAGTATATACTATTGTTACTGCAATACACCAGGGTGAAGGTACACATTACCATACAACCCCAATTAATATACTGTATTACTGCAACACACCAGGTTTAAACAAAACCCAAGCGCGTTCATTAAATATAATTTAAGGTAACCACTGAAAAATAACACAGGATGACTGTCCATTAATATTAGTGTAAAATTTGTGTTTAGGAAACTGTTTGTTATATTCTTTACAAACAAACACGATGAACCAAACTGTTTGTTACTTTCTTTACAAACAAACACGATGAACCAAGCTGTTTGTTACTTTCTTTACAAACAAACACGATGAACCAAACTGCTTGTTACACTCTTTATAAACAAACACGATGAACCAACGCGATACTCAAATGAACAACTATGTTTCTGACATTAGAACAGAGAGAGAGAGAGAGAGAGAGAGAGAGAGAGAGAGAGAGAGAGAGAGAGAGAGAGAGAGAGAGGGCCTTTCTTTTATTTCCTTCGTGGTAAAATATTCAACCCTATGGTCTATTCAAACAAGCTGAAACACCATCAGTGAAGTAAAACTGCATTCATCTTGTAAGCTCCCATTCCACATATTTCCATAACATAAATTTCCGATAACTTACAATACTCAAACGCTCTTAAAAATAATCAAAGTATTAGAACAATAAACTAATGGACTAGACTAAACCAAACCATAAAAATACACAATGAAAGAAATATGTAAAAGTCACAGTTTCCTTTCAGGATACTGAAAAATACAAACATATATAAAAATATATATATATATATATATATATATATATATATATATATATATATATATATATATATATATATATATATATATACACATACATACACACACATACACACACATACACACACACACACACACACACACATACATATATATATATATATATATATATATATATATATATATATATATATATATATATATATATATACCCTTCAGAAACATGACGAAATTTCACTGAGTAGTCCATTATTCGACAATTGTAAAACATTTTCAGAAAAAATGAAAGTAAACAAATGTAAAGAGAAAAAACATGAAAGTCAATTAGAAAAACTTGTAAAAAAGATAAGCAACTGAAAAACAAAATAAAAAATCCATTATTTCTAAAGAGTCGGACACCACGTATTCCACTGTTTGGTCTTAGACAAAAACACCGTTTTCAGTAATTAAATAATTTTCTAAAAACAAAAAACAAGAGAAAATAAATAAATAAATAAGCAGTATACTACCAGGCATTCCATTCAATTTGAAGAGCTTTCCGATAGACAAAAAAAAAAAAAAAAAAAAAAAAAAAAAACCAAAGGTCATATAAAAACCATTCAAATGTCAACAGACAACAAACCAGTGGTAGGCCTCAGGTCAAATATTCATACACACCTACACACAAACATGTACCACCTATTCACAAACAGAAACCACCTACACACAAACATACACCACCAATACACAAACATGTACCACCTATTCACAAACACAAACTACCTACACAAAAACATGCACCACCTATTCTGAAACAAACCACCTTCACTTAAACATACACCACCTACACACACAAACATACACCACAATACACAAACAACCTACACTAAAACATACACCACCTACACAAACACACACCATCAATACACAAACACAAACAACCTCACACACAAACACACACCACTTACACACAAACACAAACCACCATTACACAATACATACACCACCTATTCACGAACATACACCACCTATTCACAAACACAAACCACCTACACACAAACATATACCACCAATTCAGAAACACAAACCACCCATACACAAACATACACCACCAATACACAAACACATACCGAAATTTCACAAACACAAACCACCATTACACAGGCAGGCACCACCTACACACAAACATTCACCACCTACTGTACACACAAACCACCTACACACAAACATACACCACCTACACACAAACATACACCATCTACACACAAACACAAACCACCTACAAACAAACATACACAACCTTCACACACATACACACCACCTACACAACAGTATACACCCCCACGTTTAAGATTTAACCTGATGTAGGTCACTGAGAGCTAAATTGAGAAAAGGGGGAAACTGCAAAAAGATAAGAATAACAATGACACTGCAACACTCATTAGCATTACGTTATTTCTGTCACGGAAATCGATGTTATCTTGCTGGTTCCCTTTTACAGGATTTCTTGGGGCGTTGCAAGGAGTATAAGAAGGCTCGAAATAAATACATAAACAAATAAATACATATATATAAATAAATAAATAAATATTAAAAAAAAAAGAAAATCACTTTCACAGAAAAGACAAGCAATGTAAATATTATATATTAATGCTTAGGAATGTTTATTATTATTATTATTATTATCATTATTATTATTATTATTATTATTAAAAATCTCATAATAGCATGAGTCACTAAAATGGCGAAGAAATCCAAATGATGTCAGTGTAAATATATATTAAAATATATATAACACGTTTTACACATTTTTAATAGATATTTACACTGACACCATTGTGGATTTTTTCTCCATTATTATTATTATTATTATTATTATTATTATTATTATTATTATTATTATTATTATTATTATTATTATTATTATTGTGGAACTAATCAACACATGATCCCATTCCACGGTATAAATTTCTGACTCCCATCAGGATCGAACCCAGGTCTTTCCAATGACAGGCGAAAAAAGGCCTGCGTTCGACCCGATGCGACTCATAATTTTTTAATAATAATAATAATAATAATAATAATAATAATAATAATAATAATAATAATAATAATAATAATAATAATAATAATAATAATAATAATAATTATTATTATTATTATTATTATTATTATTATTATTATTATTATTATTATTATTATTATTCGGAAGATAAACCTCGATTCATATGGAACAAGCTTACTGGGTGCACTGACTTGAAATTCAAGCTTCCAAAGAATATGGTTCTCACTGCATAACGTCAACAAACATAAATGCGTTGAATTTCTCTTTTTAATGAAAATACCGTAATCATATAACCTTATGAGCTGTCATAGAACTCATTCAGAAAAAAAAAAAATGTACACTACCTTAGTACCCACGCATGATTCATTGACACGGGAAAAAGTACAGTTCCCACGTAGGCTAGTCACGTGCGACGAGAGGTCAGGGAGTTGATAAAAGGTCAAGTGTCAAATGAACGACCTTATCTGGGAGCAAATGAATCAAAAGCGGACACTGTCGAGTGTATGTTTCTACCATTCAATCATTCATTTTAAAAATACACTCATAGTTTGGGTATAATGAGAATAAAATATAGTAAGTTACAATAAAGTTGTAAGACACAGTTCGCACTGGGTCCTACCCATGTCTAGACGTACTATTCGGCTGCTAATGTGCAATTATATCACTCTATGAACTATCTTTAAAGAAACATTCAAAATACACCAGTGAACTGAACAGCTGTACAAAATATGAACAGGCAAACGCACATCAATATGCATGACAAATGCACAATTACACAGTACACACTGCGCTTGTATTAAACCGTACATAAATATATAATAAACAAACTCTTTCCCCAAACACATCACAGCAGATTTCTTGCTCACAAAAGACAGGGAGGGAGAGAGAGAGAGAGAAAGAGAAAGAAAGAAAAAAAAGTAAGTCAAAAGGAATAACATTAGCGATCAAGAAACCTCGGCAATGCTCCTGTCTGAACGAGCAAAGAAAAATCAATGCAGGAGGAGGAGGAGGAGGGGAAGGTAGTCAGAGGAGGAGGAGGAGGAGGAGGAGGAGGAGGACATTCGTGTTCATCGATTGCTCCAGCGGGTGTCTGTCCTTGGGTGAAATGCTTTTCATGTCCTTTGAAGCTTGTTTGAGAGAGAGAGAGAGAGAGAGAGAGAGAGAGAGAGAGTAAAAGTCTTGCAAGTGACACTGGACATAGCAACTTGCAGGCCCCCTTGGGGGTAGGGTAATCTACGAAAATAGAAGGCGCCGTCAGACACCCCTAATACATTGACAAAAGGTAATTGGAGGTGGGGGGCTAGGACCCCACTCCCAGGCCCCTCCACACCATGTAAAAGAGACGATGAATCCTTCGTTATTTCATATTTGGGCTCACTTTCTGTGAAGGACACCTTGTCAAGCTGATATCCTTTTGGGGGGGAGGGGAGCTGGTTCCACGTGAATTCTCGAAAGATAATAATAATAATAATAATAATAATAATAATAATAATAATAATAATAATAATAATAATAATAAAAACGACAAAACTTTTAAGCTACACTCAGACCCCTTCCATAACTTACGCAGGAGAAGACAAATTCTCTTAACAATATGAACTACAACGATAATTTCGGAATCGTAAACACAACTTGCTTTCACAAGCAACAATGTGCAAGAAATCAGTCTAATTATGAAACCAAAAATGTTAAAAATTTCAACTTTCAATAATTTACATTATGAAATCCCACACAGCATCAAAACAAATCCGGAATTCACGAAAATCCAGGAGACCTCTTGAGTCACCAAAACAATGAATATCTACTCCCGAACAGTATAAGAAGAACAGGAGGAGGAGGAGGAGGAGGAGGAGGAGGAGGAGGAGGAGGGAGGAGGAGGAGGAGGAGGAGGAGGAGGAGGAGGAGGAGGAGGAAGAAGAAGAAGAAGAAGAAGAAGAAGAAGGAATAAGAATAATAATAAGAAATAATAATAATAATAATAATAATAATAATAATAATAATAATAATAATAAGAAGAAGAAGAAGAAGAAGAAGAAGAAGAAGAAGAAGAAGAAGAAGAATTACTCCGAGAGACGATAAAGGAGGACCTTTTCCCGGACCATTCAAAATTCATCGGCGACTCATATCACGTCCCGTCAACAAACTACAAAACGAAAGTAAACACATGCGACAAAGGAATCCCAAATAAAATCTGATCTGTTCACAAAAGAATCGTTGACTTTCTTCCCTCTTCCCTCTCTCTCTCTCTCTCTCTCTCTCTCTCTCACGTTCAGTGAAGAACAAGCAGAACATGTTAAGAACATTGTATTTGGCTGGTCCCTCATTGTGGATTTTATTACAGCTAGAGTCTTCTTATTTTACTTTCTTATTTTACTTTCACATTACGATATTTTACTACTTTATTTAATTGTCCCAGACCACGTTAATTTTCCCTCACCGAAAGGAATTGAGTTTTCTAGTAACAATTAAATATACGTGGGAGTCAAAACAATGATATTTATCAGTCAATACTTTTATAGTTTTTGCTAATGCTTGCTGGCGTCACAAACACAAAGGTCACGGACGACAAGTTATCAGAGTTAAAACACTGAATGGGAAGCATAAATTTCATGTTATATAACAAAACACTGCATGTTTCTTTTAATCAAAGAACAAACAATTAACATTACTTTTAACGAAAGACACATTACTAAAAAAAATACGTGACAAATAAATGCCACAATACGCAAGCAACAGGAATCAATAGGTGCCATGCATAAGTCATGGCCTCATGACATTCTATCTCCTCTCCGCTGTGTGGTATTCCCATGCTTAGTACTAAGCTACTCAACTTCAGATCAATAGTCCGGACCGGAGAGTCCTTTGTTCACTGTCATTTAGACACTGAGAGTCCGAACATTACCTTCTATCAATAGGGTTCATGCATACATTACAAATACTAAGGTAAGGCAAGTTTAGCAAAAGCTGGGTTAATTCTCTTTTCTAATTCCATACATACATATTATTATTACTTTGGCTTATTCTTCATCAATTTCTTAATTTCTTCTTTTTTATGCAGTATTTTCCTACTTCCTTGTTTGAAACGCGAGTAAATTTGTTTTACAAACGAAAATCAACCATAAAATTATTACAAGTTCGACATGCTTTTACCCATACAATTTAAATGAATTCTGTTATGCTTCCATTATATTTACCCATATAATTTAAATGAATTCTGTTATGCTTCCATTACATTTACCCACACAATTTAAATGAGTTCTGTTATGCTTCCATTATATTTACCCATATAATGTAAATGAGTTCTATTAGGCTTCCATTACATTTACCCATATAATTTAAATGAGTTCTGTTACGCTTACAATACATTTACCCATATGATTTAAATGAGTTCTATTAGGCTTCCATTACATTTACCCGTATAATTAAATGAGCTCTATTAGGGTTCCATTATATTTATCTATATAAATTTTGACGAGTTCTATTAGGTTTCCAATATATTTACCCATATAATTTAAATGAATTCTGTTATGCTTCCACTACATTTACCCACATAATCTAAATGAGTTCTATTAGGCTTCCATTGCATTTACCCATATAATCTAAATGAGTTCTATTGGGCTTCCACTACATTTACCCATATAATTTAAATGAGTTCTCTTAAGCTTACATTACATTTACCCATATGATTTAAATGAGTTCTATTAGGCTTCCATTACATTTACCCGTATAATTAAATGAGTACTATTACGCTTCCATCACATTTACCCATGTAATTTAAATAATTTCTATGAGGCTTCCATTACATTTACCCATATAATTTAAATGAGCTCTATTAGGTTTGCATTACATTTGCTCTATAACAAGCACCTGCATTTATCCCTATACTTACAAAGGACCTTTGCCCTGTGTTCCTCAGGTTAAGTGTCATTTTAGCAATTAGGATTATTGCGTAATAAAGGCAAAAAGGCAGAAAATATATAATTTCCTAAAGAGTAAAGTACGATTATCAAAGTAAAGCATGCCTAAGCTCACACACACAATGCTTTTTTATTTCAAAACAAGAAAAAATGCGCCGAAGTTTCTTCGGCGCAATCGAGTTTTCTGTACAGCGTATAATGCTATATGAAACTCTCAGCCACGGCCCATGAACCTCTCAGCCGCGGACCATGAAACTTCCAGTCACGGCCCGGTGGTTGCCTGTGTTGTTGGCACCTATAGTTGTGCCAGACGCACAATCATGGTTAACTTTAACCTTAAATAAAATAAAAACTACTGAGGCTAGAGGTCTGCAATTTGGAATGTTTGATGACTGGAGGGTGGATGACCAACATACCAACTTGCAGCCCTCTAGCCTCAGTGGTTTTTAAGATCTGAGGGCGGACATAAAAAGTGCGGACGGACAGACAAAGCCGGCACAGTAAGTTCTCTTTACAGAAAAAACCTAAAATACACTAGATTTTTTTCTGATAACGATCACTCCAAAGAAGAAAAATGAAGAATGATATTGGTGATTGTTCTAAAAAAAAAGTACAGAAAATGGTTACATGTCCATATATTTATCTATTTAAGTATGTATTTATTAATTTACCATTTTTTTCTAACAACTAACCACTTCTTTCTGTATTTCCCATCATCTTCAGTAACCTCTTTCAAATGAGTCCCTGTGGGCTTGTTCCATATGAATAAGGGATTTATCTTCTGTATAATAATAATAATAATAATAATAATAATAATAATAATAATAATAATAATAATAATAATAATAATAATAATAATAATATAAGTAGTAGTAGTAGTAGTAGTAGTAAGTAGTAGTAGTAGTAATAATAATAATAATAATAATAATTAATAATAATAATAATAATAATAATAATAATAACAACATAAGTAGTAGCACAGCAGTGCGACCTAACTAAGCCCCTGACCTCAAGGAAGAGTAAACTCACACTTCAAAGACACTGAAACACTTGATCCATCGCGCACCGCAATTCAGACAACAATTATACAACACGTAAAGTTCACCAAACGCCGGAGTATATCCTCCGTCCTCCTGTCCCCGAATGCCAGGATCCAGATTCAAGGTCGAAATCGCACTGCCGCGTTAAGGGGAATGTACCATTTTCGCGGTGACATTTCCAATGGATGCACGGCGCAGGAACTGGTATATTTTATTTCGAGTGTTTGAAGAAGTAAATAGTTATAAAACGTAAAACAGTGTCAGGCAAATTGCTTTGAAAACTGCTGTGGTATCTGGATGGATACTCGGTCGCCGAGTGGCCGAGTGTACAAGTCTACTTATACACAATCACAAATTGTCTAAAGGACTGGTATTTTATTTCGAGTCTTGAAGAAGTAAATAGCTAAACAACGTAAAGTAAAATATAAAAACAAATATATATATATATATATATATATATATATATATATATATATATATATATATATATATATAAGGCAAATTACTATAATAACTACTGTGGTTTCTGGATAAATACTCGGTCGCCGGGTATACAAGTCTACTAATACACAACCACAAATTGACTAAAGGATTGATATTTTATTTTGAATTTCTGAAGAAGTAAATAGCTATACAACGTGAAAAATATTAGACATGTAGCCTTAAAAATTCCTCAGGTATCTGGATAAATACTCGGTCGCCGGGTATACAAGTCTACTTATACACAACCACAAATTGCCTAAAGTATTTCAACACATTTCTGGCCATACAATTATGCATATCACAAATACAAGTCACATATCCACATTATCTTGTCAAATATACAATCATACAATATAAAAGAATATATCTAATTATGTATATCAAAAATACAAGTAGCAAACTATCAAAACGTATTTTGTCAAATATACAATCATACAATATAAAACCAAAAATCTAAAAATAACAAAAAAATTACCAATATCAAAATCATTTTTCGACTAATCCGAAACCTAACAAAATGAATAAAAAAAAATACAAAACTAAAACCTAACAAAATCAATAAAACAAGAAATACAAAACTATAAAAAAATATTAGAACAACTAAACACCCACAAGACATAAGAACTCTCAAGAACAAAAAAGAATAAAAACCAACCAACGTCAAGCTAATGGGAATCCTCTTACCCAAATCTCAGTGGAAAAGAAGACCACTAAACAGTAGGATATTATTCCCAAGAATCGTTATGTTATATATATAATGTTACGTAAGGAAACATCAGGGATCTTTCGTCAAAAAAAAAAAAAGGAGTCTGAGCCTGAGACGGGCAAAAATATATATATAAGACCCCAGCGAGCTTGGCAACTGGAAGAGAGAGAGAGAGAGAGAGAGAGAGAGAGAGAGAGAGAGAGAGAGAGAGAGAGAGTGTGTGTGTAATGACGTTTCAAGTTACTTTGATAAAAATGAAA
>NC_089741.1:40983537-41013537 GCF_040412425.1 Macrobrachium rosenbergii
TTGTTAAGCATATTTCCTTGTACGGTTAAGCTGCTTTCTTGTGGTACTGCTACAACTGTTACCGATGTTCCTACAACATTCCCGTCAAGTTTCTTTTTCTCAATGACCACAAACGCGTCGGTTTATGTGCGATAACAAGCGGTGCTCTCTCTCTCTCTCTCTCTCTCTCTCTCTCTCTCTCTCTCTCTCTCTATTTTGTTCTTCGCAATGAAGTGGTAGGTTGAGTTCTTCATATCTCAGGACTTGGTCAAGCATTAATTATACAGTAGAAGCATTTTTAGTTTTCTGTAAAAGAAAACTATTGTGCCGGCTTTGTCTGTCCGTCCGCCCTCAGATCATAAAACCTGCTGAGGCTAGAGGGCTGCAAATTGGTATGTTGATGATCCTTCCTCCAATCATCGAACATACCAAATTGCAGCCCTCTAGCCTCAGTAGTTTTTATTGAAAGTCAAAGTTAGCCATAATCGTGCACCTGGCAACTATACAGAACATGCCACCACCGGGCCGTGGGTAAAGATTCATGGGTCGCAGCTCTTACAGCATTATATCGAGACCACCGAAAGATAGATCTATTTTCGGTGGCCTTGATTATACGATGTACAGAAAACTCGATTGCGCAGAAGAAACTTTGGAGCATTTTTTACTTGTTAAACTTGTAGCCACTCAATGTGGCTTAGCTCCTTCCTTCAACGAGGTTATGTGTTTTGTTTGATAAGGTTTTTTCTTTGTATTTTTGTTAGCAGGAATAAGCAAAAAAATTATGTGAATATTTTTATGAATATTAGTTGGTCCACCAGACCAGCAGCAAGAGACTAGACTTTGAAACATATCCTGAGATGGATAAGGGACTTTTTCCTGTGTGTGTGTATTATATATACATATATACATACACATATATATATATAGATATACATATATATATATATATATATATATATATATATATATATATATATATATATATATATATATATATTACTCCATACACATACATACATGAAACTCCATGAGGAAACATCATTAAAATAAATAAAAAGAAACAGGACGAACGGATCCACTGCGCTTTACCGTTCGAGGCTCAAAGCAAAACCACCTGTATCAACCTCTCTGGTTAATTTACTCCCGTGAGACACAATACAATTTATTCAAATGACTAGTTCGTTTGCATAATTATTAATGCATTTCATATTTTCAAGCGTCAGTCACCAAAAGTCATGATAATCACAAAGGTATTGCGGAATCCGTGTAAGTTACATCTAAATTAATAATGACACGTAAGATGTTTTCAAACTCCGGTGAATCCTCTCTCTCTCTCTCTCTCTCTCTCTCTCTCTCTCTCTCTCTCTCTCTCTCTCTCTCTAAAAAAAAGACGCTATTTAATTAAGTAACCCTAAAGCCAAGACGACCATAACTTAAGAGCTCATAGAAAACTTATAATACAGACGCCATAAACTTGATGACAGAACTTTGTACCTCTCTCTCTCTCTCTCTCTCTCTCGTTCCAATTATCTATTTCCGGGAACTGAACACAGGCAATAAAAGTCATCTGGCCCAAAGACTCTTCAGGAAAGCTATACGTATGAAAAGGGGAGAGAATTCAATACTCTCGTATTCCCGGAACAAGCAAATTAGGTCGGAAACTTATGTTGCGTTATGGTTTCTACATGACGCAAGTTACGGATGTTCATGGATAAACTTGGGTAGTGCTATAGATACGCACGGTTACGCCAGAGAGATAGAGAAAGACACATACATAATAAATATATAAATATATATATATATATATATATATATAATGTATATATATATATATATATATATATATATATATATTATATATATGTGTACTCTTCTATATATATGTGTGTGTGTGTGTGTTGTATGTGATTGTGTGATTGTGTGCGTGCCTTGCATAAACATCAACGGAAGCTACGTAGCTGCATACGTAAAAAACTAGACTTTACCATAATTAACTGAAGAAAGTACGGCGCCAGATCGCCATTCACAGTGTTTATTAACGCAAGCATTAACATAATGTATTCTATACCAAAGGTAGGATTACCGCTTTTTTTTTACAAGATTAAAGGAGCCAGCTTTTAAACGCTATCCATGAGAAGAGGAACGCATAGGGCTAATTTGCATACACATAAATGTGTGTATGCTATTTTACGTAATAAACACTAGGAAATAAAAGGGTATTTGCATACAGACGATAAATTAAAGAGGCGAAAATCGAAGACGCAGGCTACGAAACCGGGCAACAGCTGCAAGAAAATAATACGTTATTAAGGGAGGAATAAGGGGTTGGGGTGAAGGATGACGGTACTGGAAGGGGCAGAGAGGTGGGGTGGGGAGGGAGAGGGGGAGGGGGAGGTGGAGGAGGAGGAGGGAAAGGATAATGATCAAAGGGGAGTTCCAAGCACGAGAAAGGGGAAAAACTGATGGGGAGACAAAGAAGGGAAAAATTGAAGGTTCAGAAAGGGCGGAATAGAAGGGTATCCCTTTTGGCAGATATAATGGCTATATTGATTTCCCCGCTGAAAGACTTTTAATACCTTTTTAATTAGTGGAAGACAGCGCTGACATTGACCACTCACGACGGTCTACGGCCAGGCAAAAGACGTGGGCATTGTTCACAAGCAAAACGCCATTTCTTGTAATGTAAAAAAAAAAGTAAAAAATGCGCCGAAGTTTCTTCAGCGCAATCGAGTTTTCTGTACAGCCACTACAGCGTACATTCAAGGCCACCGAAAATAGATCTATCTTTCGGTGGTCTCGGTGTAATGCTGTATGAGCCGTGGCCTATGAAACTTTAACCACGGCCTGGTGGTGGTCTATCCTATACCGCTGCCAGAAGCAAGATTATAGCTAACTTTAACCTTAAATAAAATAAAAACTACTGAGGATAGAGGGCTGCAATTTGGCATGTTTAATGATTGGAGGGTGGATGACCAACATAGCAATTTGAAGCCCTCTAGCCTCAGTAGTTTTTAAGATCTGAGGGCGGCCGGACAGACAAGCAGCCAACTCAATACTTTTCTTTTACAGAAAACTAAAAATCAAAATTTAATATCATGATTACATTGCACATCACAACAACCAAAAAAAAGAGAGAGAGAGAGAGAGAGAGAGAGAGAGAGAGAGAGAAACTACACACATTTCTATTACAACCAACTATTGACGAACGAGCGAAGCATCAACTACTAATTTTTCCATTTGACTTCTTCCAGGTTTTCGTGGAACTTCTCACGTCTTTGAATTCACCGCCAGGACAAAGGGAGATCGCAAGAGATCACGATACACTTCTGCCCATGGAAGTCACGATCGAGGGCAGCCGTGACTGACAGTTGTACCAGAAGAGAGGAAACGCGTTTTCCTTCTACCTCGTATCTGCACACCATCCTTCAGAGGTCGTGATGCGTCGTATCATAGAAAAAAATAGAGAAACATAATTTTAAAAATAAGTGCTTTTAAATACTGAAAGGGATGCAATAAATGAACGGAGGTAGATGTAAAAATCCATAGGTAATAAACAGCTCTACTGCTAAACTGCAAACAAGAAAGAAAACCTACTTAGAAATAGAAAATTAATTAAATGAATTTACGGCTGAGATAATCTATGAAATTTAAGTTTTATTCTTTAATAGGAAAACTATTAAGGAATTTTCTTTTGAAACTGCCGTCATTCTGACGTAATCATCGCATTGTTTTGTATTGTTACTACAATGATAGACAGATTATCAGTGATTTGGCGATTTCCAGATTTTAAAATCTTTTATTTCCAAGAACCATTAAAACTAGATCTGACTGGAAACACGAGAAAATATTTTACGGAAAAAATCAACTCTTCAATTTTTGCCCGAGTTGCTTTAATAGACTGGACACAAAAGAAACCCGATATACTTCAAAAAATAAAAATCCCATTAAATTAATTATAAAATATTTTATATCTACGATTCCTTCTTATAATGCAAGAAGATTGAATAAAAAATCAAGAAAAAAATTCTGAAAACATGACTAACCAAAGCTGAAACGAGTAATGACGAAAATACCACAATCCTCCTTCCCTCCCCCCACCCTCCTCAAAAAAAAAAAAAAAGGGAATGAATGCAAACAGAATAAGGTAAAAAAAAAAAAATTCCTGAAGGGAGCCAGAGACGGGACAAGGCATCCATCATCACGACGACTCCAAAAAGACGGAATGGATAACAACGTCCCATTACTCCGTTTTAAGAAGGAGAGAAAGACAGAAGGTAGGAAAGAGAAGAAGAAAGGAGGCATTAGCCTAATTGAAAATATTAATCACTCGACCCTGGTTTATGGATCCCTTCCTCCATCTTCGCCTAATTAGGCTTGAGACGCTTTTCTCAGGGATCCCAGCCCAGACCTCCTCATTTTTATCCTCTCGAAGGAGAAACGAACGAGAGGACCCGGGCGGGAGGCTGTGGGCATCTTCTCCTTCTGCGGCATGCGAGGGGAGGTGCCCTGACCGACATGGCCCACCCAGGGACGACGGGGTCCTGGGTACCGAAAGGGGATGAGGGGCGTGCATGCAACGAATCACTTACGGATAACAGAGAATGGGGGCCAAGGACACTGGTTAAAGCTGACAGTTTACTTAAGGATGTTACCGGGTATAGGTCAAGACTGGCTATTGAGTTCAGTGGTCAAGACTGACTATTTAGTTCAGTGGTCAAGACTGACTATTTAGTTCAGTGGTCAAGACTGACTATTTAGTTCAGTGGTCAAGACTGACTATTTATTAGTTCAGTGGTCAAGACTGACTATTTAGTTCAGTGGTCAAGACTGACCATTTAGTTCAGCAGTCAAGACTGACTATTTATATTTAGTTTAGTGGTCAAGACTGACTATTTAGTTCAGTGGTCAAGACTGACCATTTAGTTCAGTGGTCAAGACTGACCACTTAGTTCAGCAGTCAAGACTGACTATTTATATTTAGTTTAGTGGTCAAGACTGACTATTTACCTCAGTGGTCAAGACTGACCACTTACTTCAGTGGTCAAGACTGACCATTTAGTTCAGTGGTCAAGACTATTTAGTTCAGCGGTCAAGACTGACTATTCATATTTAGTTTAGTGGTCAAGACTGACTATTTAGTTCAGTGGTCAAGACTAACTATTTAGTTGAGTGGTCAAGACTGACCATTTAGTTCAGTGGTCAAGACTGACTATTTAGTTCAGTGGTCAAGACTGACTATTTAGTTAAGGATATTAACGGATATAGGTCAAGGACAGTGGTCAAGGTTGACTACTTATTTAAGAATTATCAGAGAATGGCAGTCAAGGTCAACTATTTACTTAAGGATATTAACGGGTGGCGCGGTCAAGGTTGACAAATTGTTTCCAGGGCTGGCGGTCAAGGTTGACTATTTCTGTCAAGGACACTGGTCAAGGTTGACAATTTATAGAAGTATTTTAACAGTCTAAAATCTACAGTGGAAATAATCTAAATTGTATTATGATAATTAGGAGAAAACAAGTTATTTTAACGCTCAATGAATACTTAAAGGATAATTTGGGACAATAAATATTAAAATCAAATTCAACAAATTAAAGAAATATTAGGTCAAGCCAGCAAGGCAATTTTCTATATTTAAGCCTTTCGTACATGCATTTATAAGTATGTGCGTGTGTGTATTGCTTTTAAGAGTGTATATATTGTAATAATAAACAGAACATTTATACACACACACTTTAACTTTTTTTCCACACGATGCACTTTTGAAGGACCACAGACATATATAGTAAAGACAGTATATATATATATATATATATATATATATATATATATATATATATAAATGACACACAATAATGAAAATATGGAACGTGATGAATATATAAATAAAGACAAATCCATGAAGGAAAGAGAAACAATGGAGTGCTGAAAGGCCTTTCGACTTATGGTCCTTTTATTTAGCAGACTGAAATATATAATAAAAAAGTTTACAAAGAGCAGCACCTCCATTGTTTCTTTCTCCTTATTTTAATGAGTATTATTTATCTATTATATATATATATATATATATATATATATATATATATATATATATATATATATATGTACACACATACAAATTTTTTTATAAAAGAACGACTTCCAGTACCTGATTCATTATCAGCAAACAAAACCTAATCTCCAAAGTGAATATTTCTAATCAAAAGAAGGACATTTCCCAATCCAAATTTACTTATCTGGACGAGCAATAAGCAATAGATTATACTCTAAGATATTTCAATACTCCTTCCCTTGAACAGCTGGCAAACCAAGTTCATAAACCAAGTTCATAAACCAAGCCCAGAGTTTCTCCCCTACACAATCCCTCTTCATGAGTTAGTGGTGAACTTTAGACTTATTTTACCTTAGTTGGGGAGTTCGAGCTCACACAGGAAAATAAATTTCGACCAGGATTAAGTCTCTTTACATACATACCACATTTAAATTAGTAATGCCACGGAGGGTGAACAACGGAGTGGTGCTAGGCACCTAATTTTACTGTCCTTTACTTAGCAGAGTCTGCTAAGTAAAGGACAGTGAGTCGACTAGCACCACTCCGTCGTTATCTTTCCTGGTGGCATTGCCTTTATTTATATATTCATCACGTTCCATATTTTCGTGTTCAGTTATACGTACATACATACATCCTTTCCTTTCTAGGCAACTCAAGTCTAGGAAACGTCAAATGCATACACAACCTACGTATAATATAAATAACTGACTCCCAAATTCAAAATAAAAAAAACAAGGCAGGAAGGAACTTCAGAAGAATAGACTACTAAGTATGATACAAAGCACTAGACTACATACAATACAAAGTACTAATTTAATACCTGAGTATATTACAGCTCACAAACTCCCCAAATTCAAAACCCGAAAACAAGAAAGGAAGGAAGGAACTTCAGGAGAACAGACTACAAAGTCTAACACAAACCACGAGACTACATAAGTACAACACAAAGTACAAAATTTACTACATAAGCATAACACAAAGCCCAAACTCCCCAAATTCAAAATCCAAAAACAAGAGAAGAAGAGAACAACACGGACCCCGAAATTGTTACCCAAATCTCTCCCTCGCATAGCGGGCGCATTTCTCAAACTACCGGACTCGAAGGGCTAAACCTTGAACAAGGTCCTGCTGGGGATGTAAGTGACGGCGCCCCTAATAACAGCGGGCGTTCTTATTTCCGAGGCCTCGCGAGATCTACCTGATTATGAGAGCGGTAGTCTCATTAAAGGACGCGCTTACACGGGCTAAGTCTAATTCAGGTAAATGATGAGGAGCTTGGGAAGGTGAGGAGAGGGTTCTTAAGGTAGTTAATGAAAATATAAGGTTGTGTTTGTTGTTATAATAACGGCTATTTGTTAGTAATAGTGCCCTAAGACCAGGCACTAGGAAGTATTTTTATATTTTTTTTTCACGTAAGGAATGGAAGTAATTTTCCCAGGAACAAAAAGATTTATAGAAATACACAGCTCGGCATAAAACATCCTTAAGGCAAAAAATAATATACACAGACATAAGAAAGCGAAAGAAAAATAAAATCATTAAATGCAACCCAAAACAGTAAACACATACAAATATATATATAAACCCACCCCATTAAACCATGACGAATGAAGACGCCAGGAAAAACTGAACCAAACTCTCTCAACAAATAAAAACAAAAATGAAAAGAAAAACGAAAAAAAAGGGACTGAGAAAGTGGAAACCCGCCCAAGCAAAAAAAAAAAAATTAAAAAAGAAATTGCAACGAAAACCGATATTCGTTTTCGTATAAGCGGATCTTCTTTTCGTCAATCTTCCAATTTTATCGCGACAAAGATTGATCCGTTGAGTATGCGGGCTGCCTCTTTTTTTTTTTTTCTTCTTATTCTTCTTCTTCCAATTTCGCCTGAAGTGATACAACGGACGAAGAAGATTCGAAGTCTGGTAATAGTTTTGCATTCATAACGAGAGAGGCGATGTTTGCAATGCATAAGATGGGGTAATGTTTGTTTATACATACATAATACATACATACATACACACATTTCCACAGAGATGTGGTGAAATGCTTGTTCATACGTATACATACATTTATACAGATAAAGGTAAAATACTTGTTCATACATATACTTACATTTATACAGATAATGGTAAAATGTTTTTATACATGCACATACATTTATAAATAGATAGATATGGTAAAACGCTTGTTTATACATACACATACATACATATACAGAGACAAATATGACAAAATGTTTGTTTATACATATACATCCACTTATACAGTGATAGGTATGGTAAAATGTTTGTTTATACATGTACATAATTTATACAGATAGATATGGTAAAATAATTGTGTATACACATACATACATTTATACAGGGACAGATGTTAAAATGTTTGTCTATATATATACAAATATACACAGACAAATAGATAGATAGATAGACAGATAGATAGATAGATAGATAGATAGATAGATAGATAGATAGATAGATTAATAATAAATAGATATATAGATAATAGACAGATATATAGATAATAGATAGATAATAGGTCGATAGACTGACAGACAAAAACACACAAACACACATACATACTTGCATACATCAATACATACATACTACATGCATACATACACAAATATATGTAAAATGCTGGTAGTACCAAGGCAAAGTCTGTATATTTCAAAATTAGAAAGTAATGCTTCAATCTAATTCAAAAGAGTTCCAGCACTGGACCAGCCGGTAGAAGGACAACTCTACTTCCGCTACGAACAATGAATAATGAAAGGAAAATTCAAAGAAAGCCTCAAAAACAGTTAAATGCTGACATGACAACACTGACGTCGAGTTACTTTTTTCCTTCAGAGAAAAAAACGAATCAACAGAAGAGGGGGAATTCCTTAATAATAAAAATGACTTGAGGCTCATAAACCCAAGCTCACATCTACAAAGAACATACCTTTAATCCTTCTAAATAAAAAAAAATAAGCAGTCCATTCTTAACCTATACAAATAAAAAAATCATTTTTTTCTACTATGGATTTTTATACGTTATTCATATCCACAAAACAAAATTACCAAACATAAGGAACATGTTCAAAAAAATCTTCAATTCTCACCTAACAGATGATCCATTCTGAAAAAAAAAAAAAAAAAAAAAAATTCGGACCAAAAAAAAAAATTCCTCTTATCTCCGTCAGAAAATATTAACAGGAAAAACTCCTTACCCTTTTCATAGGATATAAACCGAGAAATCATAATCCTTGAAAAAAAATCCTTGAAAAAAATCTTTAATATCTCATTCACATAATGGCATAAAATATTCATCTTTTTTTTTTTCGTGTCTTACACGAGAATTCCATGTCATCTCCGTTCGAGAAAAAAAAAACACACAGCGAACAGGAAGTAAAGCCTAATGCCATTTCCCAGAAGTTGATCCTTTTCAAACCGATTCCAGTCGTTATGATCTTATTTCACATCTGTTGCTCGTGAGAGAGAGAGAGAGAGAGAGAGAGAGAGAGAGAGAGAGAAAGTAATCTGATTTTTTTATTTCATTTTCTAAATATTCACAGAGAACTGATCACTCATGTTATTTTCTTCTTTCTTCTCTCTCTTTCTACCACACCTACGAGCCCCAACAGTCGACTGACAACCAGGTTCTCAACTGACCTCTCAGGCAAACAGAGGCATTTTGGAAATTTGTTCTACAGGCATGCCCAGAATGTACCCTACCCCGCCCAGTTCGGGTATCGAACATAAACCTACTCACTTACGAGCAGAATGCTCTGTTCTACGAAGCCCGAGAGAGAGAGAGAGAGAGAGAGAGAGAGAGAGAGAGAGAGAGAGAGAGAGAGAGAGAGAGAGGGAGAGAGAGAAGATGCCGAGGTTTTCGAAGAAACAGACACAGATATACTAATAATAAGGAGAGAGAGAGAGAGAGAGAGAGAGAGAGAGAGAGAGAGAGAGAGAGAGAGAGAGAGAGAAGATGCCGAGGTTATCGACGAAACAGGCACAGATATACTGATAAGAGAGAGAGAGAGAATAATGAGCCCTCACAACCGGCTCCGTCTCCTCTCCCGAAGACAGTTGTCTGATCCTAATGACGCCTCGCAAATAAGCTAATTATGTTCCACGTTAAACAGAGGGCTGTAATAAAGACGACAGAGCAGCAGAAGTTGCTGCTGCAGCTGGCGTTTCCCTCGAGGAAGGGAAGGAAGGCAGGAAGAAAGGAAGGAGGGAATATAAGAAGAAAGGAAGGAAGGTAGGAAGGAATAAAAGGAGGAAGGAATGAAGGAAGGCAGAAGAAAGGAAGGAAGGAATATAAGAAGGAAGGAAGGAAGGCAGGAAGAACGGAAGGAAGGAAGGAAGGCAGGAAGAATGGAAGGAAGGAAGGAAGGCAGGAAGAAAGGAAGGAAGGAATATATGAAGGAAGGAAGGAAGGAAGGCAGGAAGGAAGGAAGGAATAAAAGGAAGGAAGGAATATGAGGGAAGGCAGGAAGGAAGGAAGGAATAAAAATAAGGAAGAAAGAAACAAATGAAGGAAGGAAGGAAGAAATGAAAAGGGAATAATAAAGACACATACACAAAACATCCTAAGAAACCAGTAAGTGAATGTCATCCTTATGACAAGTACAAATAAAGTCGAAAATCCCACAGGAAGGAGAGAAGTGGAAATACAGACATACCCATCGTATCCTACATAACTAATTAGCGAATACCGCCTTTATGAAGGCTATAATTAAGGGCGAAAATCCAGGGCACGCCCGTTATCACCTCTGCCAGCCTTTTAAGGGGGAGACCAGGTTCTTGACATGTCAGAATTAAAATGCATAAGAAGGAGGAGACCCGGAGAGTTCTTAATTAGACTAAGTCTTCATATCTCCTGGAAATTATAAAGTCGTCGCCAGGGAAGTTTTCGTTTATGTCCTGTTTCGGAGAAGTTCGGGAGGGCTAATCTTGACAATAAGTTCAAAAGGGAATTTTTATGGTGGTGACTTCCGGTTAACTGAATGAATCTTAAAAATAAAAAAAAAAAACCATATCTGGAAAAAAAGAAAAAACTTGGAAAAAAGAAAAATATTATATCTGGAAAAGAGAAAAAAATTATATCTGGGAAAAAAATTATATCCGGAAAAATATAAAAAATTATATCTGGAAAAGAAAAATTTATGAAAAAAAAAAATATTTGGAAAAAAATAAAAAATTATATCTGGAAAAAGAAAAAAATTATATCTGGAAAAAGAAAAAAATTATATATGGAAAAAGAAAAAAATTTTATCTGGAAAAAAGAAACAATTACATCTAGAAAAAAAGAAAAAATATACACCTGAAAAAAGACAAAATTATAACAGGAAAAAGAAAAAAATACATCTGGAAAAAAAAAAATCTGGAAAAATACATGACTTTCTGCTCTCAACAGCAAATTTCAGAAAGAGAGGAAATCAAATGTGTCCTTTTCTTGCCCAGGGTAGATAAATGAGAATAAATAAATTTGGGAGAAGAAAGAGTGGGCTTAATCACACAAAAAGAAGGGGAGGCACTTTTATAAGTCAGGAAACAAGGACGAAGAAAATTCCAAAGCTTAATATATATATATATATATATATATATATATATATATTATATATATATATATATATATATATATATATATATATATATATAAATTTCGAAATAATTTTCTTGATGGCCTTCACAAACTTAAAAATTGAACATTAACCATTGTCGATCTTATAATCGAATTTTTAATTATATATTTAAATATACGGCAACTATCTTAATCTACTGCATAATTATACCTTCTCCAGAACCTCCATTTTAAGAAGCAATTCACTTCATACATCATCAATTATCGTTGTTAGAAACATATTAGCTTAACACAGTTCGAGTAATAATTCTGGCGTCACAATATAATAAACATTACTAATCCTTGAGTTTCAAATTCGACAGGAACTTGAGGAAGAGAGAGAGAGAGAGAGAGAGAGAGAGAGAGAGAGAGAGAGAGAGAGAGAGAGAGAGAGAGAGAGAGAGAGAGAGAGAATGATTCGATGGCGACTCTTGTACAATTCTATCAAAACAATTTAAACCTAATGATGGACTGAATCTAAGCTCTTAGCAAAGAATCCATACAATGGTTCCTGACCTAGCCTATACCTAGACAAAATCCGTATCTCGTCACTTCCGGAAAACCTATACAACTCCCTCTAGAAAAAA
Organism: Macrobrachium rosenbergii; assembly: GCF_040412425.1. Classification (NCBI taxonomy): domain Eukaryota; kingdom Metazoa; phylum Arthropoda; class Malacostraca; order Decapoda; family Palaemonidae; genus Macrobrachium; species Macrobrachium rosenbergii. Next base: position 40,995,770 of record NC_089741.1, read on the forward strand.
AAAAACCTACCAAATCCTTCTGTAGATGGCACCACTAAACCCCGACCAGGCTACGTAGCTCAAAAACAATTTTTTTTTTTTTTTTGGGGGGGGGAGCGCCTGGGCAGATTCAGAAAACGTTTCCCGGCCGTCGTGAAATCTGCATTTCCTCGACTCAAGTGCCACTTGAACCTTTAAACCGAGTGGCACTGCACTGCGGGTATTTAACCAGAGGGCTCGTTCACTAGGTTCCTTCACAATGAGGTTCGTTCTTCAAGGCCTCGTTCAAGACACTGCATGACACCAGTAGGCAGTAAACCTTAACTCTGACAGAGAGAGAGAGAGAGAGAGAGAGAGAGAGAGAGAGAGAGAGTCTGAAATACAAAGCGAATTATTTATAGTGTGCACGCACTTACTTGCAAGGGAAAATATGTTAAAGCCAATTGCTACAATAGCAGCTTTTTTCGTTCAATCTGCATGACGACACACGCACACACGCATAGCTATTATGTTGTCTGGATTAAAATACCACTCAGTTCAGTAATAGCCAATGTTTCTCACAGAGAGAGAGAGAGAGAGAGAGAGAGAGAGAGAGAGGTTTATGAAGCCATCCATGCGTATACTGCATACACTTATATGTTGAACACTTGCCAAAGACTTCAGACTTCCTATTACTAAAAAGCAACAGTAATTAACACAAAGAAATACTGTTAATTGCTAACATCCTGAAAACGGCGAAGCTTACTTTCCAAACTCTCCAACCTATAAAAACTGGTATATATATACCATATGTATACTATTATAATTCACACACACATATGTGTGTATTTATATATATATATATATATATATATATATATATATATATATATATATATATATATATATATATATATATATATATATATATATGCCCCAATCTGTACAGCTAATGGATGATGTAAAAGCAGATTAGTCCCTGAAAGCTTGTATCTTTACTGAATAAAACCTTCGTTTGGTACCATCCAGTTTAAATGAGGTCCTGTTATTCTTTGTATGAATTACAAAGTACAACTGGGCAAGTGATCAATTTTTTATGAAATACATATATATATTATATATATAATATATATATATATATATATATGTATTCAGGTTATTTAAGAGAACTTTAAAAACAGCATCGCTATGTTGTAACTAAACATCGACTTCATAATTACTCAATCAATCAGAGCGAAATTCCAATTCGAAAGTTCATCTAATTAGGCTAGATGACTTCCCGTGAGAGAGAGAGAGAGAGAGAGAGAGAGAGAGAGAGTAGGAGAGAGGAGAGAGAGAGAGAGAGAGAGAGATTTTATGATGTATAATGACTAAAACGCATGATTTATGCCACTTCAGATCGTTCTGTGTTGATTTTGAAACAATTTCATTGTACCAAAAATAATGAGATTTTTTTCAGCAAATAAATACATGACATTCGTTAGTGTATATTTCGATAGATAGATAGATAGATAGATAGATGGATGAATAGATAGATGGATGGACTGACAGGCATATAGATAGATTAATAGATGCAATAACGTTGTATAGATACAGAGAGACAGATAGATAGATAGATAGATACATAGATAGATAGATAGACAGATAGACGTCACTATATTGTTCTTAATACAAACAATTAATCTAACGCACCAACACAAAAAAACACCCCCACAAACATTCAAACAAACAAATACAAACGAACAAATTAACGAAACCAAAAACCTGCCCATCCTATTAAGACATGAAAAGAATCACACACACTGAAAGGACTTGGAAAAGGGAGGAGGAGGAGGAGGAGGAGGAGGAGGAGGAGGGAGGAGGAGGAGGAGGAGGAGGAGGAGGAGGAGGACACACTCAGCTGGTTGGGCAAACGGCCCCCAACCCCTTACTGATAGCCCCCGTGAATGAGGAAAAGAACTGAACAAGATATAAAGGCTTTAAAAGGAAGCCCTGTTTGGGCTCTTTTCGGGCTCTTCAATAGGTTCTCTCGCATTGACTCTTTTTTTTAAAGAGTTGTATGGAGACCTTCAAAGCCAATCGTATTTGGATGAAATCTATATATCGTTTATGTCCCCTCTGGGTTACGGCACTGAGTGTTGGTCGTATAAACATCTGTTTTTGAGACACTAAACAGGTTTGAAGAAATAAAATATGTATATATGCATACATGCATTCATACGTGAAATATATATACATATATATATATATATACTGTATATATATATACATATATATATACTATATACATATATATATTTATATATAATACATATACATATACATATACATACATATATATATATATATATATATATATATATATATATATATATACTACATGTGTCCGTGTGGAAAAATCCCACTCATAAAATTCTTGGTGGAATTCTTGAAATACAGGCAATAATAAATAAAAAAAATGGAAAGTAGAAAAAGTTAAATTTATAGTAATTTTCAAAAAAAATCCGCTCACTTAAATGGAAAAACAGAAATAACAGAGAAATATTGAATAATCATGACTTCTATTAACCTGTGTGATGAAAGCCAGGTATTTAACTACTATTTTGACAAAGTCTATCACACACACACAATATGATGAAAGGCACAATCAACCCTTGTAAAACAGCAATAATGTTAAAAGCACAATATTTTACATTCACTTACACACTTGCAGAAATGTCTTGATACCTGATATTCGCTAACTTTCGATGACAAATAATATAAAAGAAACTGACGTGATAAAACTAAATCTTACATTACCGCTTCTTTACTTTCTTTAATTCTTCGTCTGAAAACCCTTATGTACAGAGTCAAGAGACTATAATAAACCCAAGAGGATTTAGAGAGAGAGAGAGAGAGAGAGAGAGAGAGAGAGAGAGAGAGAGAGAGAGAGAGAGAGAGAGAGAGGTTATAGGAAAAGCTGATAAATAAATAAACATGAGGGAAGAAAAACTAAGACTTAAGCATGAATTGAGAGAGAGAGAGAGAGAGAGAGAGAGAGAGAGAGAGAGAGAGAGAGAGAGAGAGAGAGAGAGAGAGAGAGAGAGAGGTTATAGGAAAAGCTAATAAATATATAATCATGAAGGAAGAAAAAAGAAAACTGTTAAGCACGAATTCAGAGAGAGAGAGAGAGAGAGAGAGAGAGAGAGAGAGAGAGAGAGAGAGAGAGAGAGAGGTATAAGAAAAGCTGATAAATAAATAAACATGAGGGAATCGAAACTAAGACTGATGCACCTGAAATTCGGGAGACGTCAGCAGCAGAGAGGAGAAATGAATTTGATCTTCGCCAGCCATACAGCTGACTCAAGAATTAGACAAAAATGCTCAAACGTCTTTTGGCGAATCCAGACCGAATACCCTGAATAGCATGGGAAAAAAATATAAAAAGAATGAAAAAACAACTCCTAAGAGAGGCAAAAATATATTGAAAAAGGTCTGAAGGAATCAAATGTAAAATTAATTCAAAGATTACATCGCCTAAATGAAACAGCTGACTCACGAATAAAATACAACAGCTGAAACGCCTTCTAGTAAATCCAGACTTAATCCCCTGACTAACATATACAAAAACATAAATAAAAATAAAAAGAAACTTCCAGAGCGAATGACAGACAGGTGAGAGAGACAGAACGATAACGCATCGACAAACTTGACCCAAAACCGTGGAACGTGGGTTATCGGGAGGACCGAAGACACGTCTCCGCACTTTACGTGGAAGGAGTTCCACATTTTCCATTTGCTCTGCAACAATGCAATTACCCGTTGCCATGGTAACCAAAAAAAAAAGGAAAAATAAATCTGGACAAAAAAAAAAAAGGTGGGTCAAGGGTTTACGAAAATCCGGTCCTGGAATTTCCATGATTGTCCCATTTGATCGGTCCGGTATTTGGTATTTGTGTGTCGAATGGAGAAATGAATCAGGTGAATGTATTGTACTATTACTTGTTCACACACACACACAATAATACACATATATATATATATATATATGTATATATATAATATATATATATATGTATATATATAATATATATATATATATATATATATATATATATATATGTATATATATATATATATAATATATGTATATGTATATGTATATATAGAAATAATCAACACACAATCACGTGTGGAACAGAAATAAATTTCTGACTCACATCAGGATCGAACCCAGGTCTTTCAATTGAAGGAACAAGACCGCTGCCAACCCAGCCACACAAGGCCTGTCTTTCAACTGAAAGACCTGGGTTCGATCTGATGTGTCAGAAAGTATAAATATATATATATATATATATATATATATATATATATATATATATATATATATATGTTATTTAATCATGTGTGTAATAATATATATACAGTATATATTATACATACAGTATGCAAAATCAATTTATTTCAATGTTTATGAATAAAAGAAATGAGAGCTTAGAGATAACATAACAATTCATGCCTATTTATTCGCATGGAAATAGTTGGGAGTTGTTTCCAGCAATTACGAGAAACTGATTCTTCAAAGACACCAACGTACACACAAACAGAACTAAAATGTTAAAATAAGTCTATATCTCATATTCTTTTTTATCTTTTTTTCCTCGTTTGTATGTTTACTATTTTGCCTGATAATCCCTAAGAACTCTACTGAACTGAAATGAATATAGAATTTAGGCCACAGGCCAAGCGCTGGGACCTATGGGGTCATTCAGCACTGAAACGGAAATTGACAGTAAAGAGGTCAGAAAGGCGTAACAGGAGGAAAACCTCGCAGTTGCACTAGGAAAGAACTGTTAAAATGGGTGGAAAGTCAGATGGAAGAAAGAGAATATAAACGGAGGTATAGTAAAAGGAATGAAAGAGGTTGCAGCTAGGGCCGAGGGGACGCTGCAAAACCCCCTGAGTAATGCCTACAGTGCACCACTTGAGGTGTACTGATGGCACTAACCCCATGGGGAAACTACCTACTAAGGATGTTGCAAATGCACGTATCTTTGTTACGTGTTAATTTAGAAGGCATACAATTCTTGCGTCATCAAATTACAATCGATAATGACACAGCAATAACGACTAATGTAACTCTTCCAGGATGGCGCCAATTTTGCCGCAAGTTCATGACTGGCAAAATGAGGACAGAAAATACAGAGATACTCCTTTTAAGTAATTTTGCAGGAAGTCCTCCAACTTCAGATGACTACTTATAGCGTGGGCTTCGTAAAAGCAAAATAAAATTCTGCACAATATTACATATTACTGATTAATATATCTCTCTGTAAAAATGTATTCAAGTTTTAAAAAATTAAATGAACTTTCCTCTGCAATGTTAGCATGACAGAAGAAAGACGACAGACAACCAGAGAGAGAGAGAGAGAGAAGAGAGAGAGAGAGAGAGAGAGAGAGAGAGAGAGAGAGAGAGAGAGAGAGAGTATGATGTTAAAAGAACTTACACAAGCTCAGTTTATCTTACAGACCTGCCATGCAACGATGTACATTCTGACAAGTCAAGATTCCTGAGAGACGTGTCAATATTTATTAAAAGGTTTGGCTCAATTCCTTTCCCTCTGCCCACTTGCTTGTTTAAATCAAGTCTGGGCTACACAGAATTAATTGTCCCTGTGACCATGGAAAGAGAGATTTATTATTATTATTATTATTATTATTATTTTATTATTATTATTATTATTCCCTGTTGACAGAGAGAGGGTCTACACCTTCTTCGTCTTCTTCGTATTATTATTATTATTATTATTATTATTATTATTATTATTATTACTATTATTCCAACTTAAGTATTAAATATAAACAGAACAAACTTAACCAGCCAAACATTCTACGATAAGTCCCACAACCAACCAAGGGAAGAAAGGAACTTTTAATTTTACTCAAGTTACCCATTAAACAAGATTTCGTTTTCTTTCCATTTAAATTCAGCGACCGTTTTCTTTCGGGAAGCGCTCAGTGGAATACTTTGGAAAACACGCATGAATATTCATAAGGTTATCGAGAATAGAGACAAAGCTCTGTTTTCTCTCTATTATGGGTAAGCTTTTAGAAAAAAAAAATGGCTGCTGATGAGAAACTCGTTAATTATTCTATATTTCCCAGTAATCATTTTTATTTCAATAACTAGTTCTTAGTACTACAGTAGTTTAAAATACGAAGCCATACGCTTATTATAATTTCACTACTCACCATAGGACTAATAATGGCTACATGTTAATTATAATGAAAAATCTTGCAATGAAGAAAAATCAATAAAATAAACGTAATGTGAAAAAAACATTATGTTATTAAAGTGGTTTAAATACGAAGCCATAATTGTAATATCACTTCGTACCATGACATGAAACACGAAAAATTAATTTTAAGGAAATTTTTGAGACGATTAAACTCGAAAAATGAATCAAATACAAAGAATAAAATAGAAAAATAGCGAAATATCAGTTTCTAAGGAACGGTATATAAATAATTTTTTTACTAAAAATCATAACTGACACTACATGGGCCTAGTTTACGTGAATATTGTGAGGTAAAAAAAAAACTTGGATTTTGAACATGCATCTACATTCAATACCCTGAGCTGTAACTGACAAAATCTGAATAAACAAAAACTCTAAAATATAATTCTTTCAACGTAAATCTAATAACACCTGAAAAAATCATAACAGCTCTCTCTCTCTCCTAATAAAGTTAATTCTGTTACGAAATGGAAGCAGAATTACGACCCCGAAAAGTCTTCAACATAACATCTCACCTGTACAGCACCACACTCGCTGCTCCCGTGTACTCTTAAATAATATAACAGTACCGACCGCGGAATCCGAATCCGGTCTTTCTCTCTCTCTCTCTCTCTCTCCCTGGTTCCTGGGTAAACAATTTGCACAAAATAATTTTGCGTCTTAAGAATTTATTATATCATTTATTGTTATTGTTATTTCTCTCTCTCTCTCCTTCCTAGATACATTATATCCTTGGTATTGTCAATCTTTCTCCCTCTGTCTCACATATAATATGACCAGCTCAGTACACGTGTCTGTAATATTTTGCTCCTAGATATACAATACACATCTAGCTATTATGGATTCCTTTCTCTCTCTCTCTCTCTCTCTCTCTCTCTCTCTCTCTCTACTTCATGTCTTCTTCATGTCCTCTCTCTCTCTGTCCATTTTCTTCGTCTTATTTCCCCATGTCCTCTCTCTCTGTCTCTCTCTTTCTCTCCATTTTCTTCGTCTTATTTCCCCATGTCCTTTCTCTCTCTCTCTCTCTCTCTCTCTCTCTCTCTCTCTCTCTCTCTCTCTCTCTCTCTCTCTCTATTTTCTTCGTCTTATTTCCCCATGTCCTCTCTCCGTCTCTCTCTTTCTCTCTATTTTCTTCGTCTTATTTCCCCATGTCCTTTCTCTCTCTCTCTCTCTCTCTCTCTCTCTCTCTCTCTCTCTCTCTCTCTCTCAATATCAAAATCCCAAACAACTTCTGCAGGTTGCAAAGTGAACTGCGCTCGTTGTTTACAACGCATACTCGTACATCATTTCACGAATATCAACAATTCACCAGAACTCTCCGTTCCACTTCAATTCGTATACCAAGATTCCTCCACATTACTCGCACTGGGTTCTCGGAAGCGTCGTACACGCAATATTTTCCTTTAAGTTTACTTGCTCAGAATTGTTCATAAAGTTTTGGGCATATTAACTTCTTGTTCTGGTAGTGTCTCTCGTTTTCTCTAATTCTTGCTCTTAGCTGACCACTTTCATTATACTTGTTCAGTTTTCACCAAACATTTATGAGGAAATCTTTGGGACTTGCCTTAGCATATTGTAAACTGGTAACTCAATGGTCTTCGTGAACAACTTTTTATTGATTACGAAATAGTCCTAACCTCTGCGATATCTCAATATTCAACTCAACTATCACTCTGCAGTACCAGAATTCTTACTCTAATTGAAAAAGCATTCAAAAGTTGAACATATTTTTAAAATCATCTATATAAAATTATAAGCTTTCACCTTTCCTGATACCTTATTGTAACTACTAGTCTAAAAATCTAAATTATATAAACAGTCTACTGACAAGTGCTCGGAAATGGAAAACAAAGATATGATGAAGAATAAAAAAAAAAAAAATACAGGATCTATACAGGAATAGAGAGATAAATCTGCATAATATAAACACAAACACTACACTGGTTTGAGTGTAAAGTGTACGTATGTGAATGTGCTGTGTAAGATTTAGAGATTACCTTGTATACAAGTCATTAACAACACTCAATTATACCTGATACATTTATCCAATAAAACATAACTTTTATCAGATGGAATTATGTTATAACAGTAAACATTCTATACTTATAACTAAAGAACTGGAATAAAAACAAAAACGTATCCTTATGAAGGTCCGTTTTCTGTAAAGCTTTTAAAAGTCCAATTATAAAAATGGTTTACTCGTGACTACTTTCAAGGGAAACCATCTTAAAATCAAGACTTCTCTCTTAAAATCTGGACTCGACCTCGTGAGCTCAGCTTCATGCAGTCAACAGCTATTTAAAATGACAAAACGATGACAATACTTTTCTTGATGCTTTCTGTAAAGTAGCTGCAGTTTCTTTAACGATAAAAATAGTAAAATACATAAGTTAAACATATGGTTTTGAAATAACGAGCTAACATTAACAAAATACAACCTTGAAGTAAGCTAATCAAATACTGTATCGTGTTCTGAACAGTCATGCACTGCCTAGGCTCTCCATAAAATCGACGTCACGCTCATTTTTCAAAGTGGTGACTCACGAAAATTGGACGGCAGCCTATCGACCCCTATCTCAACCATTCTAGGTCGCCTTGTCCCACTTAATGGAATGTAAGAGTGTTATGACCTGGCCACTTCAAGTATCAACAAATATTTCAAGTGACTGAACCTTGAGAAATAAATCTATAGGAGATGATTTAATATTAAAATGAGAACTCATTCTTAAGGATGCATTACTGTTACGAGTAAAGTAATTTGATAATAATTATTTGATTTTGTGTCCTAATTTCAATATATCTTGGATTGTTTTTTCTTGATCACAAAAGCGTATTAATACAAAAATTATCCCTTTTTCACGTAGTACACTTATTTAGTTTTCCTCACCGGTATTAGTAAGCCTTCTGCTCCTACTTCTTCAGTAGTTTTCTCACACACCATTTACTCCTCACTTTATTACTTCCTGTCCAATTCTTCTTTCGAACTCTTCTCTGCTCTACGGGAACTTTGACAATTTCTCTCTCTCTCTCTCTCTCTCTCTCTCTCTCTCTCTCTCTCTCTCTCTCTCTCTCTCCTTTCTCGCAACTTTCATTCTTTAATCTCGCTTCCACAAAACTTTCTCTCTCTCTCTCTCACTCCTTTCTTGCAACCTTCATTCTTTAACTCCTCATCCACAAAACTCTCTATGTCTCTCTTTCTCTTTCTCGCTCTTTCTCTCTTTCTCTTTCTCTCTGTTCCATCACGCTTGACAAAAATGACGGGAGAGCGCTCTTCTCTCTCTCTCTCTCAACTTTCACTTTTTAACCCCACCTCAACAAAACTCTCTATTTCTCTCTCGCTCTTTTTCTGTCCGTTCCATCATACCTGACAAAAATGACGGAAGAGAGTTCTTCTCTCTCTCTCTCTCTCTCTCTCTCTCTCTCTCTCTCTCTCTCTCTCTCTCTCTCTCTCTCTCTCTCTCTCATCAACATTCCAATGGCAGGAAAGTTTATATAAAATTCCGGCGGGCGAAAGAATCTCATTAATTCCGTGAGAAATTTATAGATCCCACTTTGTACCTCTTTCAGCATTTTTTTCTTTCTCTCTCTCTCTCTCTTTCTCCCCCGACGCCCTTCCCCTGAAATTTCACACCGAATGAAAACGTCTGGAGGACGTCATTATCATAGGCGAGGCTATGCTTGAAGCAATGCTAAACACTTATGATTGGAATTGGAATTGGAACTGAATATAAAACTGAGGCCAAATGCTAAGCGCTGGGACCTATGGGGTCATTCAGCGCTGGAAATGATGTTGAAAAAACTGTTAGGAGAGAGTGGAAAGTAAGATGGAAGAAAGAACTTATGAACGGAATTACAGTATAAGAAATGAAAGCGGTTGCATCTAGGGGCCGGGGGGACGCTGCAAAGAGCCTTAAGTAATGACTACAGTGTCCCGTGTGAGGTGTACTGACACTACCCAGAACGTACGATGTACACAAATACGTTAACATTTACGATGGACAACCCTTGACAAGGAATGTAAAATATAACATGCGAAACCTTAATTAAATCTAAAATGGAAGGAAGGTATACATCAGAATATATTTTTGAACAATAAATCCTTGAAACTAAAATTTAAATTTTTGTAAACAAAACTTACAGCGAGGTGCTAGAAAGTTAAGCTATTTACGGTAAATCCATGAAATTTATTCTGTAAAATCACTGACACCCACTTCACGCGCTTCTTGTGTATCTGTGCAAGCACAGTAGGAAATACGTAACCAAAACAAATAATATATATAAATTGAAAATATATGGCAAAAAGAAATAGACAACAACAAGAAATAAAATACATGAAAAATGTAAAAATAAAAAAAGACTTATCTCTTTGATATCCCCAAAATACTAACATCTGAAAGAAATATATCTACCACAAATACCACAATACAATTCGTGATTATTCTCCTATAAAAAAAAATCTATAAAAATGACCTCATCTCACTGCCACTCTCTCTTTCTTATCCTTTATCTTTCTAGGCACTTTTACCAAGAAAAATCCTCCCCTAAAGACATCCGCATAAAGGGAGGGGAAGGGGGAAGGGGGGATCTCACAGTCTCATCTTTTATCTTATCACTGCTATTTGTTAAGGTGTCCCTTTCCCTTCCCTAAGTCTCTCAAGCCATCTATACCCATCTTTCCCATGAGAAACCCTCTCCCCCTTTCCTCCCCCCTCCTTTGCATCTTTCCTCAGCCCCCTCCCCTCCCCTCCCTCCCCAGGCAGACATCCCATCTTCCTCAACACGGATGAGAGTCTTTCCTCAATAATCCTCTATAACTTTTTTTCCTCACTAAGCTCGAATTTGAAATTTTCATTGTATTCTAAAAAAGCATATTTTCTCAAATTTCACTCCATTCTAGTCTTCCCGTTCTCCTTTCCTTATCTCTAACCTCACAACCTTTCCTCAGCAACCCCTTTTCCTTTAAACCCCATCCATGAATCCACAACCAACTCCTTCAAAACCTATCCCAATAACCTATTCTTTTTATCCACTTTTTCTCATCTGTAACCCCACAATCTTTTCCCTACAGCCATAACCAACCCCAACCGCACCAATTTGTTCTTCCTATCCACCTTTCCTTACCTCTAAACCCACAAACCTTTCCTCAATCACCTCTTCCCTTAAACCTCATCCTTAACCACAACCAACCCCTCTAAACCCCATCCCAAAAACTTATTCTTTTAGTCCACCTTTACTTATCTCTAACCCCATAACCTTTTCTCAGTAACCTCTTCCCCCAAAAATCCCATCCTTCCCCCACAACCATCCCACCTCCAGCTCCACACCAAAATCCCACCCAACCCCGCCTCCTTCTGCGTAGGATTCCACACCAACCCCATCCACTACTCCTTATCTATCCTATTTCCTGGAAGGAAGGATCAAGTCACACCTTCCAGAGTGACCTGTTACAGCCTTCATATTTCACAATTCGGCACACCACTGGAGGAGAGGAGGTCATCATTGACCCCCATGTCTCAACGTCAACCGCGTGGGTCACTCGAGGTCATTTTTCACAGCCGGGGAGGTGGTGGTGGTGGTTCCATTGCGGTTAAGGACCCGTTCAACTGGCTACCTAATCCCCCTCCCCTCTTCTCCCATTTCTCTCCCCTACCACCCTGGGATGATCGATAGAGCCCTTTATAATACAATGGGGGAGGTCCTAACTCTCTCTCTCTCTCTCTCTCTCTCTCTCGTCCGAATCCATTACGCGGATGGACGAAATTTGCTCCTAATGATCCGGGAAAAATTGGTGATAGATGGAATGACTTCGAGTTGGGGGCACAGAATTGTCCCGGCCCAAGAAGTGCAAGGCGATTATTTTATAATAATAATAATAATAATAATAATAATAATAATAATAATAATAATAATAATAATAATAATAATAAATTAATTTACTTTTTACATTAATTATCCAGAGCAAAACGCCAATTCAAATAAAGATATATTCCATATCACCAATAATAAAAATAGTAATAATAACTTCATTTCCTATTTACATTAACCATCCTGAATAAAAGACAGCTCGATTAAAAATAAAGACACTTGAATCTCACTAATAATAATAATAATAATAATAATAATAATAATAATAATAATAATAATAATAATAATAATAATAATAACTTCCCTTCAAATTTACATTACCTATCCACAATAAACGATACAATTCGATCAAAAATAAAGATATGAAGATACACTCGCTTCCAATATAATAATAATAATAATAATAATAATAATAATAATAATAATAATAATAATAATAATAATAATATTTCCAATTCACATTAATAATTAGGCACAGAAGATGCAAATCAATCAAAAATAAAGATACACTCACTTCCAGCTGTCCAACTCCCCCTGCTAAAGACCGCAGTAAATCGCCGCCAAAGGAATCCACATTTGGCACGGGAATATTTTTGTAAACATAACAGCAGACCCAGAGCTTTGCGCCGCCTTACTGGAGTTAAGCTGATTACCGGGTGTAGACAAGTTTGCACGCCGTCACGGTGAATTTTGACTGAGATCAAGGGACCGGTTTATACTTCTTTATTTTTTTAAGTGGATTTATAGAGTGTTACATGATAAATGCTTAAACATTTTTTTAAAAAAAGGGGATTAGTAAGGTGTTATATGATAAAAGTTGAGCGTTTACTGAAGGAGGATTCGAGCTGTCATTGATGTTTTCCTCTCTCTCTCTCTCTCTCTCTCTCTCTTTCTCTCTCTCTCTCTCTCTCTCTCTCTCTCTCTCTCTCTTAATTTCCTGAATCCGTATGAGTACATGTATGTCACTGAACATTCAAAATTCTTGAACAGCAAATATTACCAATAAAACAAATCTACGCTGACATAAGTTGTGTAAATGATACAAAAATAAATGCTAGAGAAGAAATTTTATGAAGTTGGGAGCCAAGAGCATGATAATACAATACATACGTAGCATTAAATACCTGCAATGAAACATTTACAAAACTAAAACAGCAGGGGAAATGAACAAGAAAATAATAATTCAATGAAAAAGCGACTGATTCAGAACAACGAAAACGCAAAATAAAAGACATACAGCAAAAATATGAGAAAGAAATGTCAACAATTAAGGTCCTAAAAAATTTGTAAAATAATGGCAAAAGTAAATAACAAACACGTGTAACTCTAATAAAACTCAACATTTTAACAGTAACAAAAACCTGTAAAAAATTAAGCAAAGTAATGCTAAAGAGAATAATACTAGCATTAAACGAAATATGAACCAAAATCCCATATGTGATACACTTCGACCGAGAGACTGCCGACGACAGATTTGACAGGTTCCTGTAGACTGGCGTCGCAGAAACAATGGCTTTACAGACGCAAACAAAGACTATGAAACCAGCCAGTCAGCGAGAGAGAGAGAGAGAGAGAGAGAGAGAGAGAGAGAGAGAGAGAGAGAGAGAGAGAGAGATGCTTGCTTTCGTCTCGCAACCCAAAAACGAGACGTCGACCAATCGATATATTATATTGATCCTCGTACCAGCAGCGGCAACAACATACGAGGTACCTCGAGGGGGATAAGGAGGGCCGTGTCATGATGACCTTCCTGGAGAGGATTCGGGTGACACACACATATGGCCCAGGGGGAGGACGAGGAGGAGGAGGAAGAGGAGGAAGTCCCAAAATCGATTCTTAAAAATAAGCTCAGGGCGAAATAGGCTGGCTGGCATCTGACCACAGCCAGATAAGACTGCGCGTCGCCAGAGATGTCTGCATACTAGGGAACGGAATATATATATATATATATATATATATATATATATATATATATATATATATATATATATATATTATATATATATATATATATATATATATATATATATATATATATATATATATATATATATATATATATATTAAATATACAAGGATAACAGAGTCTCATCTAAACAGGATGTCACCTAACAGATATTATTCACAAAAAGTTGCAAGCTTTCAAAGGCTAACTGTCCCCATCGTCCAGTAGTTAAAGTCCTTGAAAGTGATACCATCCAGCTTTTATGATTTAACAGTACAATTTTGCAAGTGAACAATCTTCATATATATATATATATATATATATATATATATATATATAATCCCAGTTATCCTTGATATCTGGATGACTTCACTGAAAACCAATGCCTTTCGTCACTGCCTCGCTCGTCTTTCAATTATTAAATCAAGACAAACCTTAGTTCAGAAAACTTCTACAATATCATTGCTTTCAAAGTCACTTTCCATATTTAGCTTCTAAACCAGGTCACGGTTCGAATCCTAGGTGGCGCAGAAGTATTTATCATTTATAATTCCCCTTGGGTGTAAGTTATTTTCAAGGTATAGTGAATTGGTTATTAAACCGATATTTGTAGCTTAAAGATTGTGATTATAAGAAAAGTCACGAGTGTACATATATATATATATATATATATATATATATATATATATATATATATATATATATATATATATATATATATATATATATATATTTTATATATATATATATATATATATATATATATATATATATATATATTATATATATATATATATATATATATATATATATATATATATATATATCACATCACAGAGTACCATAAAATAAAATGTCTATCTGGCGTTCAAAAGATTCCTTACCTCCATAAAAGCATTTGATAAACACAGGCAAAGAAGTCACACTTACCTGAAAGAGAAAAAATAAATGGCATGTTAAAGCAACATTAATCCTGAATTAAAAAAAAAAGGATAATAATGTTTGTTAAAGTCACAATTATGTAATTCATTCTTATAACTGTTGTACTTTTTCTATTTACAGGGCTTGTTTTCATCACCGTTATTAGTATCTGTAATTATTATCATTACCATCTTTACATCTACTCCTACTACCACTAATGCTACTACTACTATTATTATTACTACTACTACTACTACTACTATTACTGTCATTACTACTACTTTTAACACTACTACAACAAAGTTACCATCAATACCATGAAATAAACAATTAAATAATTACCCATTACAGACAGATCAAGTTATCATTACTCTGAATAGTGACATACTACGCTTAAGAAGAAAATTAATTTTAAAAGAAAGACACATAACCATGCAACCAACAGCACATCTGGCCCACATTTAGTAAAGCTCTCCAAAGGCACCGTTACCACCACCACTAAAGAGGCCCCAGGACAGAACAGGATGCAAATAGGATACATAGGATACGTGGCACAGTGTCATACATTGACTGGATTCCCAGGAACGAGCGGGGGAACGTGATATACTTGACGGTGATATAACAATACCAGATTCCAAGATTCCATGGATGAATGAGAAATCGAATTAAGAAGAGTTTAAAGAATGGTTTATAGAATAGTGTCGCACTTCGAAGAAGAAGAAGAAGAAGAAGAAGAAGAAGAAGAAGAAGAAGAAGAAGAAGAAGAAGAAGAAGAAGAAGAAGAAGAAGAAGAAGAAAAATCAAGATTTCAATAATAAGGATTAGACGTCATGACCAGATTCCTAGAATAAATTAGGAATGTGATACACAAGTCGGCATCAAACATTAACGGATTCCAAGAATGTGATACATGAAATGGTGTCAAACACGACTGTAATACATGGAATGGTGCCATACATTAACAGAATTCCAAGATGTGAAATGAATTGCAAATTTGCAATACAAGGTAAGATGAAATGGCATCAAACAATAACAGGAATGAACGGTGAATATCAATGGAATGGTATCACAGTAACGGACTTCCCAGAATTATGGAATAGGGCCATGTGTTTAGTCTCAAAATCAACTGAGTCTCTAAAGTCACTTCTAAATTAGATTTTACAGGTGTAGGGTCAGTATATGTTTACATCACAGAGAAATCATTGCAACTGTGATGTACGAAATGAATATCACCACTCATATATCCACAGCATACTTACATACATACGTACATACATACATACATACATACATACATACATACATACATACATACATACACACACACACACACACACATATATATATATATATATATATATATATATATATATATATATATATATATATATATACACATGAATATTGAATTCTATCAGCAATAATTTAAAAAGTCATGAAATCCAATCTGGGGAACAGCTGTAAATCATATGTCCTCATACACCCAGAAATTTTAATAACAAAAATCTCTCTCTCTCTCTCTCTCTCTCTCTCTCTCTCTCTCTCTCTCTCTCTCTCTCTCTCTCTCTTATTCCCAGTACCTCCCATACCTATTCGATCAGGTTAGTAATTTGCGTTTGGGCCAGACAAAATAAAAAGGATTTTCACTTAATTAATTTCCAAGAATTTTCATACCTGTGGCCGAGATTAAGTGTGATATATTTACCCACGAGAGAGAGTGACAAAGAGAGAGAGAGAGAGAGAGAGAGAGAGAGAGAGAGAGAGAGAGAGAGAGAGAGAGAGAGAGAGAGAGAGAGAGAAAGTCCATCTCTTTTAAAGCTTTACTCTTTAATCTCAAACATTCTCAAATGGAAAAACCATAAATTATTCCGGTTCTTTATTGAACTGATACATCTCCTGGCGCCACTTTCATTACAGTAAAGTCATCTGAAGGTGATTTTTGGGGGAAAGGAATTGACTAACAGTAGTTAATAATGTGAAAAATTTAAGTTTTTTGTATTAGAAAAAAATATTTATGACTATCCAATACAAAAATTCACTACATTTCTCAAAAAGTTTTTATCACATTAAACCTTCTCCTTTCTCTGCTGCAACTTGCAACAGACCTTTGGAGCGCCGGCTGAGCTGGGCAAGAGTACATTTACCTGAATATACCAATCAACTTCCGCATACATGGAAATCGTTCACATGACTGTGCACATATGCACACAACGCTAAAAATTAAACTGTTTTCAACATTTCCAAACACAAAACTATTTTCTGAAATGCGAACCAACTTCACGGTACGGTGAACAAAAAGCTAATGACACGTGAGCTCTCATCGTCTGTGACAATTCATCAATTTGCGTTTATTTGGGAATATTTCGCAAATGTGACCTGTTTTCCAGAGTGATTAAGAACAGATGAATAGATAAAGAGTAGTCAATATAAATAGATTTTGCAGTCTATTCACGTTGGAAATTATTATTTCTCTCTTCTTATTTCAAGATAAGATTTACGGGTGAAAAGTAATCACTAAATCACTCAAGTAGTGTGTGTAAAGTATATGTAAATGTTTAGGTATGTATATATGTATGTATGTATATGAAGAAAAAGGCCCATACAACACTATTTATACGTTGCAACCATATATTTCAGACACATTCTTGTGTGTTCCCTGCTCACTTGTAAAATATTTTACCAGTGAACATGGACACAAAAGAAAGTGTCTGCAATATTCGGTTGCAGCGTATAAATACTGTTTTATGGGCCTTTTTCTCCACATGTATACCGTTGTATTACAGTAAAAGACATCCATGTGT
>NC_089741.1:41016037-41031037 GCF_040412425.1 Macrobrachium rosenbergii
ACTCCAAAATAAAACACGCCCAATAACATGCGTGCGATGCTTACTGACTCGTAATGATTTGGGTTTCTTTCAATTAAGAAAACCTGGCTTTTAATTTATTTATGAAAATATTATGAGAATTAAAACAAAGGAAGTTGGTATAAGCACCATGGTTGTTAATGATATAAGGACCCCAGACATCTCCTGTTTGGTTATTTACGAAAAAAAAGACTGTCTTACAAGGTACCTGACACATTCTGTACTGAGCTGCGCATTGTTTTCAGTCATAGGAACCTACTGACTTCAGCAAAAATCAAAACAACTCCTAACATGGAATATTATATATATATATATATATATATATATATATATATATATATATATATATATATATATATATATATACATATATATATACATATATATATATATATATATATATATATATATATATATACACATATACATACATATATATATTTATATATATACACATATATATGCATCAGTTTTAGCTTTTATTTCTTTTGAACGGTATTTTTATTGGCATTTTACTATATTTCTCTTTATCTTGACTGCTTTCCTCTTTCCATGCATGAGCATTTTGCTCTGTGAAGTTCTGCTAGGCAAAATATAACTTGTTCCATACCAGTGTAAGCACACTTTGAATGACAGAAATAATAAGAAAAAAAACGCAAATAAATCAATTGCTTTACTGAATAAACTAAACTTAGGGTAAAAATCATTCACTCAGAAGGTTAATGGTATTATGATAATATTAGTGGCCAAAGCACAGGTCTTGGGTTCTCTACCAAGCATGGCAATTTATTCTGTTCTGACACAAGCCAAGCACAACTGATACTTCAATCTTTATTAGAAATAACGAATTAAAAAAAAGTTTATGCTCAACTGACCGTGATGGGTATGGCTGCTCAAATTAAGTTTGGTTAGGAAAGGAACACAGAATAAAGCGGAGAATTCTACATAAAATGAACCAACAGGCATTTGCCCAGACAATAAAACAGTGTATGCTGTTGCTATTATTTTTCATGAAAGAATCTGACTCAAAAATCTCTGGACATCCATTTTCGCTACAGTCGACAGCAGGTTGATGCAAAAATGGCTTTGGTTTAAATAAAATACAAACAACAAACGCTTGAATAATGAAATACCTGAGCAGATACTTGGAGAAGAGTCCACTGACTCAATATGCTTAATAAGCTCGTGCATTGTGAGCTTCCATATATCTGGATAACCTGATCACAAAGATTCCGTCACTTATTCAACACTTCCGGTGGCAAATAACTAGACAGGGAAAAGTCATTCCTCCCTTCAGATGAAAGATAAATTTTTATAATCACTGTATGGCACTGTACTTTGAAATAATCAGTGACACGATTGGCACTGTAACTTGAAATATTCAGGGACACGATTGGCACTGTAACTAGAAATATTCAGTGACACACTTGACACTGTAACTGGAAATATTCAGTGACACACTTGACACTGTAACTTGAAATATTTAGTGACACGCTTGACACTGTAACCTGAAATATTCAGTGACAAACTTGGCACTGTAACTTGAAATATTCAGTGACACGCTTGGCACTGTAACTTGAAATATTCAGTGACACTTGGCACTGTAACTCGAAATATTTAGTGACACGCTTGACACTGTAACCCGAAATATTCAGTGACAAACTTGGCACTGTAACTTGAAATATTCAGTGACACTTCGCACTGTAACTTGAAATATTCAGTGACACACTTGGAATGCCAAGCTAATTTATCGAGTCACTGCAGGCTACTTAAGACTGACAGGTAATTCTGCACAGTCACTGCACTAAGATAATTTCACCTGATCACTTGCCAAGTAAATGCAGGATACATTAAACTTAATTAACAATTTATCCCGTTCACTGCATGGTCCTAGAATCACTGATACCTGACCCGATATTCCGCGAGGCACTTCAGGGTTGCAAGGTAACGTTACCCAATCCTTGCAGGGTACTTCAGGGTAGGTGGGTACGTAACGTTACCCACTCCCTGCAGAATACTTCGGGGTAGGCAGATTGGTATGCAAGTAACGTTACCTAATCTATGCAAGGTGCGTTAAGGTAGACAGTAGGTAACGTTACCCAATCCATGCAGGATACTTCAGAGTAGGTAGGTAGGTAACGTTACCCAATTCCCTCAGGGTACTTTAAGGTAGGTAGGTAAATAGGTAACGTTACCCAATCACTGCACTATGGGTTCTACAGCTAACGCGGCCAAATTAATAAATAAGACTGCTAGAATCGATCACAAACTTCGACTCTGTAGAATTTCGAAGGTCGAATGACAACGTTACCCAATCATACTGCAGGATTACTTTACGCCCGAAAATTACGACACCCAAAGGATTACTGGCTCCTGGACTGAAAGGTCACTTCAGGACCTAACTGAAGGATTTCTAGGGTGGAAAGCTACCGCCCCCGAAGTGAAAGTATGACACTGCTGTAGATACCTTCGGTTACTAGCTAGCTATTTCTAAGAGTCGACATGCAAAGTAGTTACCCAACCGCGACAGAGCAACGACTGAATGCGAGGAGGGGAAGGCTTAAACCTCAAAGAGAACTGCGAAACCGTTTGAACGGCGACGTAAACTTAACAGGCCATGATGATCAATATCTCTTTATACATGTCGCCATAGCCGTGTGTGTGTGTGTGTGTGTGTGTCTGTGTGTGTGTGACGTCATAAAGACAAAGAAGTTTGGAGATCGCCAGTGCTCCGTTGCCGTCTTACAAATCGATATTTGGGGGAACTCTGTCCGATTCGTCTGGGATAAAAGATTGTTTGTCGAGGGTGAGTCAGTAATGCCGATTTTTACTAATTATGGCGGAGTTCTGGCTTATGCAGAGAAGAAGGAAAAGAAAGATAAAAATGAATATGTGTCTCCGTAAAATTTTCTTCTAAGGTAGCATACTTCATTAGCTCAATCCCACAAAGCATGACAACATACTTCATTAGCTCAATCCCACAAAGCATGACAACGAGAACCACTACAAAAATTATTCATAATTTGTACTTTCAAAATGACTATAAACGATAGAAATACAAAAATATCGTACATTTCATAAGTTTTCACGAATATCAGTGAGAAACTCTAAAAATAATTCACGGTGCTAACTTTCAAAATGACTATATGCGACGGAGATACAAAACATAAATACAAAAAAATACAGCGAGTTAATACAAAATCTCGTGGACTTCATCAGCTTTCCAGAATATCAGTAATGAATTACACTGACCATAAGAGACCCCAAAAGATATTCATTATCCAGGTGAAGGTTACCCTACGTCATCAATTCCGACATTCGTGGGTCCTCGAAAAAAAGGTTGTTCGTGACCAAAGACTTACTGCTTGCAATAACATCAACTACAAAGGTAAAATGCGCCGAAATGATGACGTATTTCTCAAGAATATGTCCTTAAAGATCACGATATGGTAAGGAAACGTATTAAAATTGTAAATCAGAATACTAGCTTCAAAAACCACAGTCTGAAAATGTGTTCATCAGATATACAGTGCTTTGCCGTGGTCGTATTAGTTCAATGCGACAAACTGGCGTCGCATGAGTTATGGTCATCGACGCCGGTGCACTTAAATTCGAGAAAAGGTCAGCGAGAATACAATCCTTTACAAACATTTTTGTTTATATGATACTTTTTTCATTTCACATTCACTGAAAGTTGGGTAAAAAAGCTTTCGTGCTTTCACTAGTCAGTAAAACTTCTACTCACTTTCACCGTTTCAACCAGTTTCCTTTTAAACGAATTCCATCGCGCTTTGTGAGCCAGTGAATGCAATCACAGTTTATTACTGAACAAGTTTTTCGTTTTCTGTAAGTGACAACTATTGTGCCGGCTTTGTCTGTCCGCCCGAATCTAAATCTGTCCGCACTTTTTCTGTCCGCCCTCAGATCTTAAAAACTACTGAGGCTAGAGGGCTGCAAGTTGGTATGTTGACCCTCCCCTCCAATCGTCAAACATACCAATTTGCAACCTCTAGCCTCAGTAGTTTTGATTTTATTTGGTTAAAGTTAATATAATCGTTTTCTGGCAACGATATAGGGCCAGGCCACCACCAGGCCGCGGTTAAAGTTTATGGGCCGCGGCTCATACAGCATTATAACGAGACCACCGAAAGATAGCTATTTTCGGTGGTCTTGATTATACGCTGTAGCGGCTGTACTAAAAACTTCGATTGTGCAGAAGACTTCGGCGCATTTTTCACTTGTTGTCTTTAGGTTCGGAAAAGAAAAATCTCTTCGTTGCCTGTTCTGTCAACCTTCGCTTGTAAGATGTTTCTTCTCAAGCTCAAACCACACGACTTCCACTTTGTCTTCTAAACGCTTTTTATCCTACTCTCATCTATACACAACAAAACAAGGAACCCTAACAAACTCTCTAATATGCATTGGACGACAATAGATAAAACAACAATCAGCCAGTGTGATAATGTAAAGTAATGCTAGAAAAAAAAAATTCAACCAGGACACACAAAATTAGATCACTGCAGCCATCCATACGGAAAGACAGAGTACCGAGATGACTTTTGTTAAAATCTATTATATCGGTCTTATAAAACGATACAGAAATTTAAAGCAATAAATAATGATGTGTTTGCATTTTGTTAAATAATATTTTAACATTTTAACATTTATGTTCACATATAAACACCCAAACTTACACAGATACACGCATACACGCATACAATGAAAATAATACCTAATGTCAATAAATGGACATTTCTTGCACATACATACATACATACATACATACATACATGCATACACTGAAACAGGACCCACTGGCTCTAGTTTCGCCCAGGGCACCTTTTTTAAAGGGCTTGTACTTTTCCTCGGCATTTTAAAGAGACTGCCATGCGGGGGTTAAGACCCATGAAATTATTCATGTATTCAAATGAGATTTCTAAAGAAAAAAATAAATAAATAGGAAGGATGGAGTAAAAAAAAAAATAGACATAAAACAAGGTCCGGGAGACCCCCGAGAAATAAAAAGAAGAAGAAAAAGAGAAATTCAAAATTCAACAAGGACATGCGGTTCGCAAAGGGCTTGATCGATCACAGAGGCCCGGTTGAAAACAGCAAAGGACTTTTTTTTTTTTTTTTTTTTTTTTTAAGATCTTGAGTCTGTACCACGTGGATCCCATTGCTCAAGTGGCAGCAGTTAAAGGATCTTTCGTTGAAGGAACAGGGATCATACTGTATATACTGTATGTGTATATATATATTTTAGAATTTTTTCTTGGGAAGGAGGGGTCCTTTTTAAGGATTTTGAGTCTGTACCAATGGATTCTATTGTTCAAGTATGGCAACATTTAAAAGGATCTTTTGTTGAAGGGACAGGGATCTGATAGTGTATATATGTATGTATATGTATATATATAATATATATATATATATATATACATATATATATATATATATATATATATACAATAATATATATGTGTATATATATATATATATATATATATATATATATATATGTATGTATATTATATATACATATATATATATATATATATATATATATATACAATAATAAATATATATATATATATATATATATATATATATATATTTCCCCAGACAAACCAAATACAATAATTATTTACCTGATTTCTGAAAGCAAATTAACAATAATTATTTACCTATATATCTGCTTTCAACAAAGTATTGCAGAGAGAGAGAGAGAGAGAGAGAGAGAGAGAGAATCATTATGCATCCCCAATGGACCCTTAAATTCAACCTGCATATCGTGAATAATTAACCTAGTCTTCTTGAATTCGCTTTTTCCTTCTATTCCGCTTCATATGCTCTCTCGCTCTCTCTCTCTCTCTCCCTCCCTCTCTCTCTCTCTAAAAAGCCCCGGATGTTTTTCATTCTCTCTCTGTCTCTCTATCTCTATTTCTCTCTCTCTCTAAAAACCCCGGATGTTTCATTCTCTCTCTCTGTCTCTCTCTCTTTGTATCTAAAAACCCGGATCTCTCTCTCTCTCTCTCTCTCTCTCTCTCTCTCTCAAAACTCTCAAAATCTTTTTCACTCTAAAAAGCCCTGGATGTTTTTTCATCCGCTCTCTGTCTCTATCTCCTCTGTCTCTCTCTCTCTAAAACCCTCTCTCTCTTCTCTAAAATCAGTGTTTTCATTCTCTCTCTGTCTCTCTATCTCTATCTCTCTTTAAAACCCCGGATGTTTCATTCTCTCTCTGTCTCTCTCTCTTTGTATTTAAAAACCCGGATCTCTCTCTCTCTCTCTCTCTCTCTCTCTCTCTCTCTCTCTCTCTCTCTCTCTCTCTCTCTCTCTCAAAACCGCAGGGATGTTTTTCCGATCCGTTTCCGATATGAGCTCGATGCATTCTATCAATACCCTTTTTGTTTTCCCCTTGGATGGTCCTTCCCCCCTCTCTCTCTCTTTCTCTCTATCTCTCTCACTCTCTCTAATTTCCGGTCACCTTTCATCTTCCGCCGGTCTCCCCCTTTCTATTCATCAAAGGACGTCGCTAATCCCCGCCCATGTTAATTTCTTGGCGTTCGGTGGCGAATTTAACATTTAACATGTATTGGGATGAGTTTTTATTAACTCAGATTATCAAAACTTTGTGGCATTTTATTTTTTGATGTTAAATGGTACCGTAAAGTTGGCTTTTCTCAGAATTCAAGGTGAGTTTTATCCATGATGTTAAATTATAAATTCGAACTGGAATAATATTTAACATTATAGGTGCTTGTTATTGGAATTTTATTTTTAGATGAAATAATGGTAAAGTTTACTTAAGAGAATTTCAAGACGAATTTTATCCGTAATATTAAATCTTAAATTCTAACTGGAATAATATTAACATTATCAGCATTACATTTTAGTGAAAAATGGTCAAGTTTTTTCTCAGAATTTCAAGGCAAGTTTTATCCATGATGTAAGATTTTATGATAATTTTAATGTTAAATTATCATTATTTAACATTACAGGAGTCTTAACTATTTTCTGAAACATTCCATAATAAATACGTACAATCTACTGGTCACTTTTTTACCAGATACATATGTAATTGTAATAGCCACAATGCCCTCACTGTAAAGTCAATTTCCTAAAACCAACAGGCTATGACTTTTGCTTTTTACAAAAAAACAAAAAATATATATAATAATATATATTATGTGTATATATATATATATATATATATATATATATATAGAGAGAGAGAGAGAGAGAGAGAGAGAGAGAGAGAGAGAGAGAGAGAGAGAGAGAGAAGATTTTAACTCAAAAATACCGACAAAAATAAAAAAATAAAAACAAAATAATAAAAAAAGCAATTCAGCACGTCACACTGCAAACACAGCGAAATAAAAAAAAATAATAAACATTTTAAAAATCAAAAAATACCGACAAAAATTAAAAAAATAAAGCAAAAAATAAAAAAAGGCAATTTCAGAATCGAGCAGAATTTTCACACACAAAAACACACGAAGAGATGGACATTATTCACACTTACGTCGAAAGCGCCAATGAACATAACGCCTGCTCGAACAGCAGCGTATCTGGCCTTTGCAAACGACCATCCGGGGGAGAGAGAGAGAGAGAGAGAGAGAGAGAGAGAGAGAGAGAGAGAGAGAGAGAGAGGAGAAACAATAAACTCGTACCCAGATGTTTCCTGGGGTTACAAGTGGCAGGGTGCAACAATGGAAATGAGCGTCGACGCTCAGTTTTTTTGGAGTATATGAATCGATGGTCGACATCTCGACGACACGTTTGGCCTTCCTCAAAGGAGTATGTTATTTCTTAAAAAAAAGAAATAAATAATAATAATAAATAAATTAATAAGAGCTCCGTTTTTGAATACATAGATCGATGGTCGACATCTCGACAACACGTCTCTGGCCTTCAACATATAAGTACGTGATTCCTTCAAAAAACAAATCAATCAATCAATAAAGCAATACATAAATACATAAATGTATAAATAAATGAATGAATGGTCGAAAAAAACATTTAAATAAATAAAAAATATATAAATACAAAATAAATATATAAATATATAAATACAAAAAAATATAAAATATATAAATACAAAATAATATATAAATATATAAATAAATAAATAATTTATTAAATAATTAAACATAAATAAATAAACAAATAAAGAAACAGACCTCAAACAAGTAAGAAATTTCATCGACGAAAAGCATAACCAAATGAAAAGGCTTTTAACGAGTGCGTAATTTCACACACACAAGTAAAAAATCCGCCGAAGTTTCTTCGGTGCAGTCGAGTTTTCTGTACAGCATGTAATCAAGGCCACCGGTGGTCTGGGTATAATGTTGCATGAGCCGCCCCCCATTAAACTTTAACTACGGCCCGGTGGTGGCCTGTCCTATATCGTTGCCAGAAGCATGATTACTGCTAATTTTAACCTTAAATAAAATAAAAAACTACTGAGGCTACAGGGCTGCAATTTTGTATGTTTGATGATTGGTGGGTGGGTGATCAACATACCAATTTGCAGCCCTCTAGCCTCAGTAGTTTTTAAGATATGAGGGCGTACGGACAGACAAAAACCTTCTTTAACAGAAAACTAAAAAAGAACATGATTACTTTCGACCACAAAACACCTATAAATACAGTAAGTGAGAATCTCTTTGCCTAGCAAAAAATATATAATAATAATAATAACAATAATATAATAATAATAATAATAAACGCCAAAAAACAATTATTCCTTTTCGCCTCCTTCTTCCGGCAGAGTCTTCCGTACCCACGCCATTATTTCTCTTTTTCTCACCAAATTTCGCTTCCTCGTCGACAACTGGGGGTCAGCTTTGAAGGATGGACGGTGAGAGAGAGAGAGAGAGAGTATTGCGGTACGAAGAGCCACACTGAAGAGAGAATCTTGTTTCTTGATGTTTACTCTGCCGAGTTTTTCATTTAATTAGTTCTTGTAAAAACGCCAGATTTCATATATTCAGGCTTTCAGAAATTTTAATTTTCATAATTGAGGTTTAAAAAGTGCTAGTTTTCTAAAAGTCGTATTTTCGAAAACATCAATTTTCATAGGAGGAAAAACTGAAATTTTCAGAAGCTTATAAAAATGACAGATTTCATATATTCAGGCTTTCAGAAATTTTAATTTTCATAATTCCGAGTTTTAAAAAGAGCCAGTTTTCTAAAAGTCGTATTTTCAAAAATATTAATTTTCATACGAGGGAAAACTCACATTTTCAGAAGCTTATAAAAATGACAAATTTCATATATTCAGGCTTTGACAAATTTTAATTTTCACAAGTTCGAGTTTTAAAAAGTGCTAATTTTCTAAAAGTAGTATTTTCGAAAACATCAATTTCATGAACATTTTCAGAAGCTCAGGGTTTTCGAGTTTGCCCGTTCCCAATATTCCCAGCTTTTAAAAATACTAATTTTGTAACCTTGAATCTTTTCAAAATTTCTATTTTTCAAAATCCGAGTTTTAAAAGAGAATAAGTACCATATACTGCGGATTATTTCAACACAAAAAGATACGGCTTTAAGGTCCCATCTGCAACTGTGTACGGGTGATTCTTGCTCTGCACATGTAATCACGAAAAATTTCGAGTTGCTTCTAACACAAAAAGATATGGCTTCAAGTCCCGTTAGGTCAGTTGTGTAAGGGTGATTCCTGCTCAGTACTATGTCATCTTCGTACAAAGGCCGACGGGACTGGCAACCTAATTTTCGCACATCCCATAGATGAAAATATACAAGAACGGAAAAATAATTAACAAACCCAGCTCTTAAAAACGAAGAATCAAGATGATAAAATCATTAAGACATTTCCTAGGTCATAATCAACACAATAAAAACATGTACATACTTTTAAGGCACTAATTAAACCCAGAGAAATCATCAGTCAATCTGATACCAAGCACCATAAAGAATGCAATTACCAAAAAATAAATAACACCAATGAAACACAAAAAATCGTATTATTCTTATCTTCCATGCAATGGGCCAATCACTGCACATACAAATGCTTGCAAGATTACAATACAGCGGAAGCAGCTGGCTAATCAATGCGGATTTCAGTCGGTGGCGCAAAGCATCAATAAGAAGGGGCGCAATATGCCAGCCTTGAGGTTAGTCGCCAAAGCAAGGTCAGAGGTGTCTAGCCTGGCGAGTAAGTCATCGGGAATTCCGGGAAAGGAGGGAGGTGACTAATCCTGCTGGAGAACATTGCAGAATGTGATGAAAACAAGGCGATGGAAGTTTCAGGAATGAGTGCAGTAACTTACATAATCTGTGATTCATGAAACATAAACAGGAAAAATACCCTGAAAAATAACAATCCTATGATATGATAAAAACAACATGTACGAAGTGAAGTAATTAGTCCTGCTACAACCACTCAGCCTTAAAGCGCTCATCTTTAAGATAAGCTTTTGCTTCCAAGTTCATACGAAATGAACATTACTCTCCAGACAGCTATCATATACATTTTCCTATTGCATAAAAGTGAATAACATAAATTAAGAAAAATACATTCATTAAATACCGGTATCACAATGAACGTGTAATTCAAATAATCTGCAGCTTCTACGAAATATTAAGTGCGAAAACAGATTAAACAGAATACAAATACAAATAATTAATTTTGTGGAATTAAATTAATTCTCTGTATTCGTATTCTATTTAATCTGTTTTCGTATTAATATTTCATAGAAGTTGCGGATTACTTGAATCACACGTTCACTGTGATTCCGGTATTTAATGAATGTATTTTTTCTTGATTTTTGTTCTTAATTTTTGTGGAATAAGCAGATAAAAGCGTTGCTTTCACTCACTATATGCGGCAAAAGGGTACAGGACATTCACGAACTAGATATATAACAAAATAAAAAGTACAGCTTCAAGAAATACATGAAAAAAGACGGCTTTAACGAGTGGAAAAATTCAGAAAAAAACACTGTTTTCATAAACTGAATGCAGAAAAAGAATTGCTTTCACAAACGAGATACAGGAAAATGGAATGTTGCCTTTACGAACTATATACAGAAAAAAAGGGGGGGGGCTACTTTCACGAACTGATTACCAAAAACGACACTGCTTTGGCGACCTACAACCAATGGAAAAAGAAACCTAGCTCTCAAGAAATAAATACAGAAAAAACTTTTAATAACAAAAATACGGAAAGAAAACACCTGCCCTCACGACCTAAGTAGAAAAAAGAGAGAGCACGGCCTTAACGAACTAGAAAAGAAAGCAAGCACTGCTTTCACACAATCTACGACCTCTGTGTCCCTTCAAGGCAAAAAGACAGACAGAGAGACGGACAGACAGCGCAGTTGAAAGCACTACCACCGCCAGCAACTCCTGCTCGGCGTTACCTGCTGACATTTTACACTCACAAAAGGTCCTCCTCTTCCTCCAAGTAGTGCATAAACGCAATTACCTGAGGCGGGACCCGACCCCGAGATGGAATTAGACCCCTCGTGGAAACAATGTTAAGAGGATCCAGGCGGGGTGCCCAGGGGTTTAATGGGATCCGATCCCCCCCTCCACCTCCCAACTCTTTCTCCCCCCTACACACCTTCCTGCAATAACCCCTTTTCAAAAGGGAAGTTAGATGAGTTGCCTTTCTCCCCCGCCCCCAACCTAAATACCTTTCTGCGACCCCTTTCCAAAGGGAAATTAGTTATTGACACAGTTTCATGAGTCATTTTCTTTAATTATGTGATAAATGAGTTAATAGGAGAGTATCAGTTATATATTGATTATAGGGTTTTGTTAAATTGGTTTAACAATTATTCACAGCTCTGGGCCAACATACAGATGCTTTATATAGAACAAAAATTCTTTTTGTAAACCAAAAAGTTTCTTATTCAAGAAACGATTTATATGAAGAAACGAAAATAATTCTTATATTATAAAGCCGTTTTATTCAGGATATAATAACATATAACTGTCAATCAAAATAAATTATATTAAATTGTGTAAAGACAAAAAAGAAAATGATTTTTCTTACTAGCAATAAACATAATACATAATTTTCTTCATGAGAATGTTGGTAAAGATTTCCATACTTCCAAATTTAAACATTTAAAACTTAACAACGAAAAAAAAAAAAAAAAAAACAAGCAAACAAACCTTCTTATCCTCGAACCACAATTACACAACTTCTTAAGAAGAATGTTCCATTCCAACCTTCCAAAAAAAAAAAGAGAGAAAAAAAGAGAAAAGGAAAGAACAGACGGAACTTGACTGTCAGGTCAAAGTAAGAGTAACTGACAGAATCCATTTTCTGCCTGTCTCCGATTCCGTGAACTTCCTCTTGCTACGCGGATGGTTCTCATAGAAAAGTGCGCCGGATGTCATCCTACTTTGAAATGGCATCAATCTTGACCTCCTCTCTCTCTCTCTCTCTCTCTCTCTCTCTCTCTCTCTCTCTCTCTCTCTCTCTCTCTCTTTGGAAACCCAGATGTTTTTCGCTATTCTCTCTCTTTCTTTAGAAACCCAGGTGTTTTTTCTCTCTCTCTCTCTCTCTCTCTCTCTCTCTCTCTCTCTCTCTCTCTCTCTCTTTAGAAACCACGTGTTTTTACTTTATTCTATCTCTCTCTCTCTGTGAAAACCTGTTTTCTCTCTATTCCAATTTATCTCTCTCTCTCTCTATGTATCATATACATAATATATATGAATTATATAAATATATATATATATATATATATATATATATAATATATATATATACACACACACATACACATATATATATATATATATGCTAATAATAATACATACAGACCATTACTATATACATATATATATATATATATATACATACATATATATATATATATATATATATATATATATATATATATATATATATATGTGTGTGTGTGTGTGTGTGTGTGTGTGTGTGTGTGTGTGTGTGTGTGTGTGTGTTTATTTAAACACTTATATCCCACCAATATGAAGCCATATCATTTTTTTCCTTTTCCTCTCCCCCAGTCCAGACTACTTAACAGTCACTTCAAAGTGATATCAGTCGCCAGTAAAACCACATCTGGGTGGAAAATATTCCTCATCCATAATTCAGCATTCTCTCTCTCTCTCTCTCTCTCTCTCTCTCTCTCTCTCTCTCTCTCTCTCTCTCTCTCTCCAGAATTCATGTTTATTCTACTCTCAGTAATAATATACACATATGTCATTTATTCTCCCTCTCTCTCCTCTCTCACATAAACATCTCTCTCTCTCTCTCTCTCTCTCTCTCTCTCTCTCTCCTCTTAAGCGATGAATACCCACATCTGTCACATCTGCGTCCAGCGATCCACTTTCCATTCGGGTGATCTTCATATATATCTCTATATCATTTCATGGGATCTACATTGATAAGTCTCGCATTGGTTTCAGATGGTTTCGTCCGGACGGGGAATACGTCGTCACGTTTTTTTTAGTTTTTTATAAAAATGTATGTTTTTTTGTTTTTTTATAAAATGTATGTTTTTTGTTTTATTTTAAAAAAAATGGGTATGTTTTTACTTTTATATAAAAGGTGTTTTTGTTTAGTTTTATAAAAAGGTGTTTTTTTCTTTTTAGCTTTATATGTACGTTTTTTTAGCTTTAAATAAAAAGAAGGTATGTTTTTATTTTTATATAAAAAAGGTATGTTTTTTCTTTTTAGTTTATGTAAACAAAAAGAAGGGAATGTTTTTTTGTTTTTTTAAAAAAAGGTATGTTTTTCTTTTTCAGTTTTGTAAAAAAAAATAAGGTATGTTTTTTTAGTTTTATATGAAAAGAAGGTATGTTTTCTTTAGTTTTATATAAAAAGGTATTTTTTTCTTTTTAATGTTATATAAAAATAAGGTATATTTTTTTTTTAGGTATGTTTTTAGTTTTAGATAAAAAGAAGGTGTTTTTTCTTTTCAGTTTTATATAAAGAGCAGGTGTGTTTTTCTTTTCAGTTTTATGTAAAATTAAGGTGTTTTTTCTTATCAGTTTTGTATAAAAAAGGTATGGTTTTTTCTAAGTTCCTTTTTACTACTACTAAAATTACTGTTACTATTACTACTACTACATTTGCGTTATTACAACCGTCTCTTTTAAAGCTATTAATTGGGAAAATACTGAACAGGTCATAACCTTTCTACAATAAGCTTCTATAGAATAGAAAGCCAATTTGTTAAAGGGGAAGATAAAAAAAAAATGGAAACTGAGATAAATAAAGACAAATAAATGCACTACACCATACACAATATTATATATATACCACAAATATATATATATATATATATATATATATATATATATATATATATATATATATATATATATATATGCATAACAAGCGAGTTATGAGGACACAAAATTAAAAATAATTTATGGAAAACCAAACAAACGATTCCCGTTAATAATCAAATAAGCATTCCTTCTGAAGGCATCCAACACTGAGGAACAACAACAACAACAAAAAACAACAACAACAAAAACAACAACAACATCAGAAACAGCAGCAGCAACATCAGATGCCCTAAACAAAGAAGCAACGACACCGCCCACCGACATCGCAAACAGGATTGCCTACAGCAGCAACGCCAGAAAACCCACTCTCTCACAACTCGAACGTCCGTCCCCCTTTCCGCCCGGGCGCGGACGAAAGCCCCCGCAAAATTCGGCACAGAGAGAGAGAGAGAGAGAACACAAAGGGACAACGACGAAAAAATGAGGCGTGGCATCATGCCCCCCCGCCTCTTTTTCGGCGCAGGGGAGGAAGCTGGGGAGGAGAGGGGAAGTGGAGGAGAGGGGAGGTGGAGGAAGTAGAGGAGGAAGGAGGAAAATTTGGAAGATGGAACAGGGGGAGGAAGAATGGGAGGAAATGGAAATTGGGACAGAAAAAAATGGTGAGGGGGAAAGGGGGTGTAAGGAGAGGAAGACTGTAGGAAGAGAGAGAGAGAGGAGGGAGAGGGAAATCGGAGTAGAGGGGTGAAA
>NC_089741.1:41036037-41041037 GCF_040412425.1 Macrobrachium rosenbergii
ATGAGTCAATTGTTAGGAGAGGGTTCAGGAAAGTAAGATGGAAGAAAGAGAATATGAAAGGATGTACGGTAAAAGGAACGAAAGGAGTTGCAGGTACGGGCCGAAGGCACGCTGCAAAGAACCTCAAGTAATGCCTACGGTGCACCGCAAGACGTACAATGACAGCACTAACCCCCTACGGGGCTTACTCTTCTAGGTGCTCTACAAAAGGTCACCTTTCCAACAAGTGACCGACAACACATAATAGGAAATGCTACACTTCCGCAGGACAGAACACCTCAAATTTATAACCACTACAACCCAAAACAACAAGTTTTTTTCGGCGCAATCAAGTTTTCTGTACAGAGTATAATAAAGGGCACTGAAAATGGATCTATCTTTCGGTGGTCTCAGTATAATTCTGTATAAGCCGCGGCCCATGAAACTTTAACCAAGGCCTGGTGGTGGCCTGTCCTATATTGTTCCCAAAAGCACGACTAAGGCTAACTTTAACCTTAAAAAGATTAAAAACTACTGAAGCTAGAGGGCTGCAATTTGGTATGTTTGATGATTGGAGGGTGGATGATCAACATACCAATTTGCAGCCCTCTAGCCTCAGTAGTCTTTACGATATGATGGCGGACAGAAAAAGTGCGGACAGAATAAAGTGCGGACAGACAGAGCCGGGGCAAGTTTTCTTTTGCAGAAAACTAAAAATCACACGTCAAAAAAGCCTACCCAATACTCCTGATTTCATCCCCCGCTCAACAATCAATCACCTGCGTTGGTAATAATAGCATCCCGGGTAATTATCTCATGACTGATTAATTCATTAAGAGAAAATCGAACTGACAAATGCAAGACTATTATTATTAACGACAGCATATTGACGGGCTACATAATAATCATTCTCTCTCTCTCTCTCTCTCTCTCTCTCTCTCTCTCTCTCTCTCTCTCTCTCTCTCGATAAAGTGACAGAGCTCGTGCAAGCAGATATAAAATCTACGCCTATTGACGCCTTTGCAAAGATTGAAATCATTTGGGATAAATATTTGCATTTTTCTTGTGAAGTTAGCAGAGGTAGATTCAGTCGGCAAATACTGAAAGTACTGTCCTAACAGAATATTTGCTGAGGATAATACATAATTCAATTACCATAATCTACAAAATAATCACTGTTTTTTCTTAAACAACAAAACACTAACTCAATATTTGAACTAGCAAAGGCGATACCAGACTGCATATCTCAGCTTGAATACATAATACATATATATATATATATATATATATATATATATATATATATATATATATATATATATATATATATATATATATATATATATGTGTGTGTGTGTGTGTGTGTGTAAATTGTGCATCCATAAACACACACACATATATACACACATATAATATTACATATACACATATACATAAAAAACACACAAAGCACCTCTCCCCTCAACGCCGTCTCCGGCGTGGAACGTGATCAAAAGGGCGCCGAGGGGAAGCCTTCCCTATCCCTTGAATAAACAGGCGGCAGCGTGCGCCTTCAGGAGGAGCGATAACCCTGCAAGCTAGCTACCTGCAGGGGGAGGAGGCCCTTTAAGAAGCCCAGCTCTCCTCCAGACACGTTCTCCGCGCTAGGGCTAATGCCGTCGACGCCCTGGCCTCCATATACCAATCGACGGGCGTCCTAGCGGTTTTAGGTCTTATGGTACTTGGCTCTAAGGGCGAGGATTCAATTTTCCAGAAGGATGGAACTGTCAGAGGTGTGATTTCTTGAAAGGTTACAGCACGTTCGTCATTATTTCAACTTGGAGAGAGAGAGAGAGAGAGAGAGAGAGAGAGAGAGAGAGAGAGAGACTTGCAAAGTGATAATAATAATAATAATAATAATAATAATAATAATAATAATAATAATAATAATATAATAATAATCAAATGTAATAACTCAGAGAGAGAGAGAGAGAAACTGACTTGCAAAATAATAACAATAATAATAATAATAATAATAATAATAATAATAATAATAATAATAATTACATGCAACGACAACTCAAAATTGTGAATTCAGTTATAGTTCGTGATTTCGTAAATAAATATTAAGTACCAACCGCCTATATCATATATTATTACATCAAGCGATGGAAGGAGTGGAAACCACAAAAGAAGGTTAATAAAAAACACACATACACATACACACATACAAACACACACACACATATATATATGTATATGTATGTGTGCAACAACTTAAAAATTATTTGTATGTGGATATATATCAACCAAAATTACGCAATAATACGTCGTAATGAATGATAGTCGACGTATTTACGCGATACTAGGAAAAATAAAGATACGAATCTATAATCACAAGGTTAATTCATTTACGGGGCATGTAAGGACAAAATTAAATATAATTTCAAAAATCCTTATCTAAAATTTATTAATAGGTTACATATTCTAAAATTCAAACCTTTTTCAACAGATACACACGTATATACCACACACTCTCTATTACTGGTTGACTGTCAATTTTCTATCGTTCTACACTATTACTCTCTCTCTCTCTCTCTCTCTCTCTCTCTCTCTCTCTCTCTCTCTCTCTCTCTCTCTCTCTACAGGGCGACTGTTTCTTTTCTTCTTCATCTGGGCTCCAGCTATCATTCTCTAACGATGTCAAACTCAAGCCCCAGAATGACAAGCCGTGATGAGAAAACTCAAGGGGGTGGGGGTGAGGAGGAAGGATGGGTGGGGAGGGGTGTAACAACTCCTGTTGACACAAACTTCCAGCGAATTACCATCCCTATCTGCTTTGATATGCAAATATCTCTCCCAAATGAAGACGACCCCGAGAAACTAACAATCTCTCTCTCTCTCTCTCTCTCTCTCTCTCTCTCTCTCTCAAATGAAGACGGCCCCGACGTCCTAAACTCTCTCTCTCTCTCTCTCTCTCTCTCTCTCTCTCTCTCTCTCTCTCTCTCTCTCTCTCAAATGAAGACAAACTCGAGAACCTAACAGTCTCTCTCTCTCTGTCTCTCTCAAATGAAGACGGCCCCGACATACTAACTCTCTCTCTCTCTCCAAATGAAGACAAGCCCGAGAGTCTAACAGTCTGTCTGTCTCTCTGTCTCTCTCTCTCTCTCTCTCAAATGAAAACGGCCCCGAGAACCTAACAGTCTCTCTCTCTCTCTCTCAAATGAAGACGGCCACGACATCCTAACTCTCTCTCTCTCTCTGTCTCTCTCAAATGAAGACGGCCCCGACATACTAACACATACACTCTCTCTCAAATGAAGACGGCCCCGACATACTAACTCTCTCTCTCTCTCCAAATGAAGACAAGCCCGAGAGTCTAACAGTCTGTCTGTCTCTCTGTCTCTGTCTCTCTCTCTCTCTCTCTCAAATGAAAACAGCCGAGAACCCTGAGATCTCTCTTTCTCTCTCTCTCTCTCTCTCTCTCTCTCTCTCTCTCTCCTCTCTCTCTCTCTCTCTCTCAAATGAAGACAGCCACGACATCCTAACTCTCTCTCTCTCTGTCTCTCTCAAAAAACCCCGACATACTAACACACACACACACTCTCAAATGAAGACGGCCCTGACATCCTGACTCTCTCTCTCTCTCTCTCTCTCTAAACGAAGAAACCTCGAAGATCTGCCAGTCTCTCTCTCTCTCTCTCTCTCTCTGACAGAGCGAGACATTTCAACGCCTTAAAGACAAAAAAAGAGATCTGGGCAGCAGATATAAGTGTCACTCGCTCCAATTCAAAACGAGAAAAGATTTGAAGAAATGGCGACTTGGAACTCTTCAGAAAGTTCCCTGAATGACACTTATTAAAACCATTCATACGAGTGTCAGAGAGATCTCGACACTTTCAAACGCATACGGATCGACGCTCTCTCTCTCTCTCTCTCTCTCTCTCTCTCTCTCTCTTCTCTCTCTCTCTCTCTCTCTCTCTCTCTCTCCTTCAGGAAACGTTGTGTGAATTTGTATTAAAAAAAAAAATAACCAGAGGTGTCAAGCCGTCATATTAGAATGACTGACGTACACACAATGAAACACACACATATATACGTATGTATCCTTATACATACATACATACATACATACACACACACAAACCCACACACACACACATATATACATTTATATGTATACATATATTACATAAGAATACACACATTATATATATATATATATACAGGATATATATATATAGATATATATTATATATATATATATAATATACACGCTTTAAATATTTAGCAAGGAAACTGCAATAACACAATAAAACAAACCTTATAAAATATAAAAATTGAGAAAACCAAACTTCGGGATTAAACCCCCATACGAGAACATACAGAGAAGATCATTGACGCCAGACCTTAATGAGAGAGAGAGAGAGAGAGAGAGAGAGAGAAGAGAAGGAGGAAGTTGGCGTTTCAAAGCTGGAAACTTGTCCGCATTCAACTTAAACCTAAGTTTTCGCCAAGTTAACCACCTAACCCAAGATACTCGTGCGATTAGTCCCGGCTACTCCACACAATGCAAACGGCGGCGTGAAAACCCAGTTCCGAAAGCGGTTGAACTTTTCTACTTCTCCCAGAACACTGGTTGTGGTGGTGTTAGTGGAGCGGGGGTGGGGGGGGTGGCCACGAAGTCACTTGCTGAGGGGTGAAGTCAGTTAAACCAAAAGGCGAAGTCAATTACTGCTAAATGAAGACACTTTAACCAAAATGCGAAGTCAGTTACTGCTACATGAAGTCACGAAATGAAGTCAGTTAACCAACCAAAAGGCGAAGTCAGTTACTGGTAGATGAAGTCACGAAATGAAGTCAGTTAACCACAAGGCGAATTCAGTTACTGGTAGATGAAGTCACGAAATGAAGTCAGTTAACCACAAGGCGAATTCAGTTACTGGTAGATGAAGTCACGAAATGAAGTCAGTTAACCAGTCAGTTACTGGCGAAGTCAATTAACCAACCCAGTCAGTTACTGGTAGATGAAGTCACGAAAT
>NC_089741.1:41043537-41048537 GCF_040412425.1 Macrobrachium rosenbergii
TCCATAAGGCTTAGGATGATGTTATGGAGAGAGAGAGAGAGAGAGAGAGAGAGAGAGAGAGAGAGAGAGAAAGAAATATCATCAAGTTTAGTTCTCTTTGATCTGCTGACGTTTCTCGTACTTGAACTGTTATATGAAAATATGTTCAACTTGAAATCTTATCAGTTGAATTTATACTATTTTCATAATATTATATTCATAAATAAGTTTACAGGATAGTACTGTATTAACAGAAAATACAGATTAACAATAAAGTGATAGCTTGGAAACGGTCGGAAGCTACTATTTTATTTCTGACTTGCATCGTTTCAAAATATAGAAGCTATCCGCTATCCATAAACATAATTATCGATATTCATCTAAATTTCCG
The DNA here is from genome assembly GCF_040412425.1 of Macrobrachium rosenbergii. Taxonomy (NCBI): domain Eukaryota; kingdom Metazoa; phylum Arthropoda; class Malacostraca; order Decapoda; family Palaemonidae; genus Macrobrachium; species Macrobrachium rosenbergii. The sequence goes on from NC_089741.1 coordinate 41,043,908, forward strand.
GACACAGTATAGTCTTGTACCACAGATATATAATTATCATTAACATTGTAACTATTCATGATGTGAACATTTCTGAACAAGTAAAAAAGAACATGAACTAGGGGAGAAAAAATCCAAAGAAAAAAAACATATGCACCACAGAGGGACAATAAGTTAATAATGAAAATAATAAATAAAATAAAAATACATAGACAAAAACCCAAAAAATATTTTATACATAATACAATACACATAAATCCGATATAATTGTATCATCAACCTCCTGCCCCAAAGACCAAGTCCTATACTTGTCACAAAACAATGAATTAAGTCCATTTTCACCTTCTACTGGCTCTATTCTATCTCACTGAAGCTTTGAAGGAGAAAAAGTAATAATTCTAAACCTACACACACACACACAGGAAGTCATAACAATCCAATTTAATCTACGCTGACGATGGGTTGGCAAAGACATCATGAGCGAGTTCTACAGAGATTAGTTTGGCCTTGTTTACGAATTAGAATTACAGTCATCTGGAAGGTAATGCTCTCGGAAGTGAGAGAGAGAGAGAGAGAGAGAGAGAGAGAGAGAGAGAGAGAGAGAGAGAGAGAGAGAGAGAGAGAGAGAGAGAGAGAGACTGAATTTGCTACACAATACTGGCAGCAGAAAACAGAAAGATAAAAACAGAAAGAGCTTGATACTCTGCAGACAAACAAACAGAAAGAAAATAGCTTACAAACTTGACACTTCACAGACGTACGTCTTAATAAACATGTCTACTCTGGACATCTCAGACTCTGACACAATTTCTGGAGAAGGAAAATAAAATAGATTACAACTGTTCATCTTCATCCCGACAAGGAAAATAAGCTTACAAATTGTTCACCTAGATCTTGACAAGGAAAATAGATATAACTTGTTCATCAACTTTCCATCTTGACAAGGAAAATAGCTTACAACTCTGTTACGAGAAGGAAAACTTGTTCATCTTGACAAGGAAAAAATAACACAACTTGTTCATCTTGACAAGGAAAATAGCTTACAACTTGTTCATCTTGACATCTTGAAAATACTTTGTTCATCTAGGAGAAGGAAACAACTTGTTCATCTTGACAAGGAAAATAGCTTACAACTTGTTCATCTTGACAAGGAAAATAGCTTACAACTTGTTCATCTTGACAAGGAAAATAGATTACAACTTGTTCATCTAGAGAAGGAAAACAGCTTACACCCTGTTCATCTTGACAAGGAAAATAGCTTACAACTTGTTCATCTAGAGAAGGAAAATAGCTTACAACTTGTTCATCTTGACATGGAAAATAGCTTACAATCTATTCGAATTTTTCTTCGCAAAATACAGTTTGCACATTACATACAATCAGTCCGAATCCATGAAATAAGATGGATTACTATTCTTGGTATACGCAGAACTTAGCCATCTCAGCAGGATCGAATGGCTACAGCCCCAATTCCAAATTAAACAACCATTATACTGAGACCTTGATAATAGTTATATACTTGTCTCAAAGAGCATAGCACACGCAAGAGTTACTGTCGTTCTTAAAACTGTTCTCTAAGAAAAGATTACGAAGGGCCAGCAGTTCAATCATTTATATTATCAAATGTGATAAATTATTGATATTAAAGCGTTATTCGAAGAATAAAAGTCACAACGGTCTAATGTGAGTGTAAAAACGACAGTTAAAAGATTTTAAAAAATGTTTTGAATAATATCATTAATAATAATTCAGCGAAGTTTTTCTGTCCGTATATATGGAGTTCTTTTTGTAACGCTTTCTAAAGCTTATTTGATAGTCATCCATGAATATTTTATAACGATATAAAATTTTGTTTTTATAATAATTACTTGAGTCTTATATTAAAACTGAAAATTGCTTCACCACATGTGATTCTATTTTTATAATCCTAGGTATATCTTGTCAGAGTATGCGATGTATTGAACACAATAACTGTTCTGTATTCACCTTTCTTCAACGTTCCTTTCAAGAGCCATATCAATCACGCAAAATTAAACTTCTCTTGAAATAAACCCACACACTTCGCTTCTCATTACTAATGTATTTTCTATCATTCACCTCCCTGCTTCTTCCGCTGATGAGACTGTCTATCATTTCCTCTCTCTCCCATCGAGAAATGTAATGCACCCGGCCTCTCCCACAATCCACCTACTCTTCACTCTGTCAGTTTATCAATCTATCTCACCTTCCTTCTGCAGGAAGAGATCCAAATAAATTTCGGGCTATTCGAAGACACAGTATTTCTGGAGATCCGAAGTTTTTTTCTTTTCCAGCCGGACGCTCTGGCTAGGTAATGAAATTGGGGTAGCAAAGACCGCAGAGTTTCTCAAAAAGAAACCTCTCCTGAAGAAGACTTTAACGGGTAACGTTCACACATTTGCAGATTTAATCAACCTTCCACGAGAAGGTGAATCATTTCTGTAGACTCTAAACGTAAATGTGAAAGACCTCTTTCACGAATTCTAGATTCTGTGAAGCGTAATACTGGTCTCGATGCCGTATAAATAACTGGGAAAGAATTGGGCAGAAAAGGTTGGTGAAAATGTGACGTGTGAAGAAGGATGATAGATGTCAAAGCTTGCATTATCATCATTACCAGTATCACTCGATGTAAACCACCCACCAACACGTACACACACACACACACATACATACATACATACATACATACATACATACATACATACATACATACATACATATATATATATATATAAAATGTATACTTTTCAAGATATATTAATGACTGAATAAATTCCTTGTAATCTTAGTATATTCACAGTTATGGCTTGACAAATGTTACGACAACGAATTAACATACGACCAAATATTATATTACATCATATTACGCATGCACATAAGACAGTGTTAAAAATCCGACTGACACAAGCAAACGCAATCAACTTCGAGGGAGGAGTAAAGAGAAGAAACAAGTTTGGAGCGATGCATGCATAATTATATGAGGAGGATATGCAAATAAATGAGATATGTTGTCAATAAGCAGAATGGATTCACCTAACGAAATAAAAAAGAGGTAAATATTTTTGCTATCGTAAAATAGAAATTCGATCTTTTAACAATATACTTAACAGACAAAAAACATGCTGATATATGCGCTCTCTCTCTCTCTCTCTCTCTCTCTCTCTCTCTCTCTCTCTCTCTCTCTCTCTCTCTCTCTCTCTCATATCTTCATATAGGCTAATTATAACAACACACTCACCGTGTACCAAAAATACGCCCAAATAAATACACACTCACCCTACAATACAAACACAAGTAAACACAATACCACAAACAAACCACATACAGACAAACAAAGGCAAAAAAACCAAGCCCAAACATGAAACTCCTTTTAGCGAGGCGTTGCTTCTTGAACGAACGTAAACAATCCCATCCCCAATTCAAAACAAACAGCTATATTTCCGCAAGCTTCTGCCCGCAACACTTGAAAACAAAACATATTCACAATATTCCCACAGCAAGAGAAAGCCAAGTCCTGAGAGGGGGGAGGGGAGGAGAGGAGGGGGGGAGGTATCGTAAAACACGCAATCTGAAGGGAAAATTCACCCGGGGCTTACATGCTAATGGCCTCTTTATAGCCTCTCCGGAGCAAGATGTTTTCTCTCTCTCTCTCTCTCTCTCTCTCTCCTCGAGGATCTTCCTTAAGGATTCCATTCGAATCCTGCATGAAGGACTCTCAGACCCCCTCCCCCTTCTCCCCTTCCCCTCCTTCCCCCCAACCTCTCTCTATCAAACCTCATAATGACGGGAGGTGTAATTCCGCTCTATTCTAATTCTCCCTCTAACACAGGCCGCAATGCCTCTTCTCCCTCTATTGTGCTCCTGCAGAAGAGGCGGGGGTTTAAAACCTCGACCTCCGACGGCATGAGATGCAAGGAATTTGAAACACGAATGAGGCTGGTATTCTGTTTTCCTAATTAATTTCTTATTTTTTTTTTATTTGGTGAACTGGTCGACTGTCTTTTTCTACTTTCTAATTTCTTTTCTCTTTTGGGATTCGTGCTTTCCTGTATTTTCTTCTTTTTTAATCAGATTCACGTAAGTATCGCTTTCTTTTCAGAATTCTGTCATCTATTATTCTTTGTTATGATATTGGCATTCATCAGGGGAGAAAAAATTCTATGGTTTTGCATAATTTCTCTCTCTCTCTCTCTCTCTCTCTCTCTCTCTCTCTCTCTCTCTCTCTCTCTCTATCTCTCTCTCTATATATATATATATCTATATATGAAATATATTTATATATGTATATATATACATATATATATATATATAAATATATATATATGTATATATATACATACTACACATATATATATATATATATATATATATATATATATATATATATATACATATATATATATATAATAAACAATTATCTCTATTTAAAAATTCCTATTAAAAACTCAAAGTTCAAGAAGATGAAACCAGAGAGCTGTTCATCACGCATTTGTCGTTGCATAACAAAACAAATGACGCCACACGACTGCAGATTCATAATGTATGCTAATATAAGCAATAAAATCTCCAGGTCTTCTTGTGTCATTTCGAACACGTAATAACAGCCGCGACAATAACATTAATGTGTTTC
>NC_089741.1:41053537-41056037 GCF_040412425.1 Macrobrachium rosenbergii
GCCATTTCACATCCACAAAATATTCTTCCAGAAATCGCTCTCGACATTTTTCACCAAAAGGAAAATGCTTGGGGAACCCGGCCCCACCCCCAAAAAAAAAATAAAAAACGCAGGTAATTTTTAAGCAAAGGTTAATCAAAGTTTGCTTTTCATTAAACCGAGTGGCGGAGGAGGTAAGCCTATACTCTCGTTGCAGAGAGGCTAACTGATCTCATCAAATTTTCAAAAATGTTTTTTCCAACGGGCAGAGATCAGGGAGGGGGGGAGCAGCGCTCCCCGACGCATGAGTCTTTAATTTCGCTACTTATAACTCGGCGACATTATAGATGACACTTGAAGATCGCCAGCGTTTAAAAATTTGTGATGGCTATTTCCAGTGGCTAATTATAATGACCGTCATTAATGTAGCAATTCTCTTTTGTTTACATTGTGATATAAAAAGTGCAATTGTTTTTTTAATATACTTTAAAAAAAGATGATGGCTATTTCCAGTGGCTAATTAAAATCAACGTCATTATCACGACCATTTACTTTTGTTTGTATTGCGATACAAAACGAGTATATAATTCTTTTCTTTTTATGCTACTCATAAATTATGGCTAACTTTAACCTTATATAAAATAAAAACTACTAAGGCTAGAGGGCTGCAATTTTATGTTTGATGACTGGAGGGTGGATGACCAACATAACAATTTGCAGCCCTCTAGCCTCAGTAGTTTTTAAGATCTGAGGGCGGACAGAAAAAGTGCGGACGGAGAGACAAAACCGTCACAATAGTTTTCTTTGACAGAAAAATAACAAAAAAATTATAAAAGCGTGACCATTAACTGTTCCAGATATAAGAATATCAAAATATGAGGTAACACGATACTCAATAATCACAGAGGTAATTAGATTTCAAAATCGAATGACCAATCAGGACATCGGGATATTAATCACAAAAGACGTGGGACATCTACATACAGTGGACATCAACATCCAAGACATCAATATGAAATGTTTTAGACTGCTGACATCAAAAACAGAATAAAAGATATAAGTAAAAATAAAAACGAGATGAAAATCCCACTTATCAATCCCAAAAATAAAACTGTTTGACATCAATACTCTAAACACATAATAATAAGAGACATCAAAATCTAAAATAGAAATGTTTTAGACATCAAAATCTAAAATAGAAATGTCTGAGACATCAAAATCTCAAATAGAAATGTTTGAGACATCAAAATCTCAAATAGAAATGTTTGAGACATCAAAATCTCAAACAGAAATGTTTCAGACATCAAAATCTCAAATAGAAATGTTTGTGACATCAAAATCTCAAACTGAAATGTTTGAGACATCAAAATCGAAAACAGAAATGTTTGAGACATCAAAATCTCAAATAGAAATGTTTGAGACATCAAAATCTCAAATAGAAATGTCTGAGACATCAAAATCTAAAACAGAAATGTTTGAGACATCAAAATCTCAAACAGAAATGTTTGAGACATCAAAATCTCAAACAGAAATGTTTGAGACATCAAAATCTCAAATTGAAATGTTTGAGACATCAAAATCGAAAACAGAAATGTTTGAGACATCAAAATCTCAAATAGAAATGTTCGAGACATCAAAATCTCAAATAGAAATGTTTGAGATATCAAAATCTCAAATAGAAATGTTTGAGACATCAAAATCTAAAATAGAAATGTTTGAGACATCAAAATCTCAAACAGAAATGTTTGAGACATCAAGATCTAAAACGGAAATGTCTGAGACATCAAAATCTAAAATAGAAATGTTTGAGATATCAAAATCTAAAACAGAAATGTTTGAGACATCAAAATCTAAAATAGAAATATTTGAGACTCGAATACCTACATATAAATGTCTGAGATATCACCATCCCATAAAATAACGTTTGAGATATCACCATCCCATAAAATAACGTTTGAGATATCACCCTCCCAACCACGAAAAAATAAGACATCAGAATCTCGCTGTCTCACTGACGTGGGACATCGAAATCCCTCCTCGCCCTCCCCCCCAAAAAAAATACGGGACATCGAAGACATCAAGAATCCCGTTTGCCAAGGAATTTCTCGGAGAAGAAAGGAAGGAATAAAGGAAGACAGGAAGAAAAGGAAGAAAGGAAGAAAAGACAAGGATGAAGGAAGAAAGAAAGAAAAGGAAGAAGGAAGAAAGGAAGAAAAGGAAGAAGAAGGAAGAAAGAAAGACGAAACTCGTCATCCGAAATACCCAAAGAAGCAAGAAATTCCTAGAATGGGAAAACGGGGAGGAGGAGGAGGAGGGGAGCAGGCAAAACTGGGAAGCCAAGTGACACACCAATCCCCCTTGGGGAATGGGGCGAGAACAGGTAAAAGAGGGGACGAGGGAGGGAGAAGGATAAAGACAGCCAACGAGGGGAAAGGTTAAGTTGCGCGTGGGAGGGGAGAGAGAGAGAGAGAGAGAGAGAGAGAGAGAGAGAGAGAGAGAGAGAGAGAGAGAATGTACAAGG
>NC_089741.1:41061037-41068537 GCF_040412425.1 Macrobrachium rosenbergii
CAAAAATTAATATTATTGAATGATACATTACCGTTTATTACTTTTTAATAAACGTACAAACCTTAATTTGCCTTAATCTGAACAGCAGGCTTTTTCAACGGAATCCCAAAGCCGAATTATTGAAATAACTCAACAACTCTTGAAATAAATAAACACGTGCAATCAAAATTGATATTACTGAATGACATATTACGGTTTATTAGTTATTAATAACAAGCGTACACAACTCAATTTGCTTTAAAATGAGCAGCTGACATTTTTCACTCCACGCAGTTCCAGAACCTGAGTATTCTTGAACTAAATCAACACTTGGAATTCAAATAAACAATCCTGTATGAACTGACAGTCAACAGGTTCTCCCTTTTTCCATCCGCAGTTATTGTACGCATAAATCTGAAGGCATCCAATAACAGTGACTTCTTCACTTTATTTAGAAGACGCGGTACACTTAGAGCAGACGCTTGAAAACGGGGAAATAGAAGAATAAATGAAAAACCTTTGGCCGGTTGCTCGATCGCGCAGATCATTCAAGCTCTACACTACCTTATACACGCACAATCATGGCTAATTTATAAAAGAAGAGGAGTTATGATTTATCTATGGAGCTCCATACAATGAGGGTCCCCTGTGTGAACCTCAATTAAGCCTTTATAAAGGTAACTTTTACGTTAAAATGTTAAAAAGGTATGGCTAAAAGGTATTATCAAATGGATCCTTCATGAAACTCTGGCAGCTAGCACCAACATTAAAAGACTGGCAAGTAAAATAATGAAGATTGAAAAAATCCTCACAGGTGTGTTTTATCATACTGTCAACAAGCACACACACACAGAGAGAGAGAGAGAGAGAGAGAGAGAGAGAGAGAGAGAGAGAGAGAGAGAGAGAGAGAGAGAGAGGACTTAAAATTTAGTAATCCTTACCATCCCACAGGGATGAAATTACTTATCCAGTATGACTACAGCGCTAAGCAGAGAGAGAGAGAGAGAGAGAGAGAGAGAGAGAGAGAGAGAGAGAGAGATAGATTTAAAAATTTTGACTCATAATCCCCACCGTCCCACAGGGATGAAATCACTTATCCAGTATGAATACAGCACTAAAGCAGAGAGAGAGAGAGAGAGAGAGAGAGAGAGAGAGAGAGAGAGAGAGAGATTTTAAACTACGTAATCCTCACCGTCGCCCGGGGACGAAACTACCACCCACCAGATTCTTTCTCCATCTGAATAATGAAGTTTGCTAAACACCCCGAGCTCTTTCTTAAAAGAGCCATCATTCCCAACTTCAGGGTGAGGAAGTTATCAATCTCTTGAAGACTCCTCCCAGATAATTTATTAAGCTTATTAAGCTCAAGCTGCGATATAAGAGCAATATGCGAGTACCTTTCGGTTACAAATGCCATAAATCTATAATCTGCCTTTTTGTTAATGTGGCAAACATAGGCAGGTAGATTCGAATTATGGCATGACTAATATTACTGTTTGCGGGTTCCTCGAGCGTCACAGCTTATAGCTTATGGCTGTATGCATATCATGAGCAGTACTGCTCGATGGAGACATTGTAAAAGTAGTAATAGTAGTAGCAGTAACTTCTTTATAATTCTGATCTAATTTTGAAATAGAACAATTAGTTTTATGCTAAAATAGTTCTTTTAAACTACAAAATTAACATTAACATTAAAACCGTCTATATAGAATCTACTGCGCACTTTCTACCAGATACTTATGTAATTGTAATAGGCACAGCCCTCTTAATTTTCAAATTCTTCAAACTTTACGGATACGCTTGTCACTTAAAAGCCTAAGATCCAAATGCAAGAATATGAAGTGATTCTGATGCCCGGTAGTAGGATTCGAACCCGCATCCTGAGTATCAGAATGAGGCTATAATCAAACTATGCGTGGGCATTCACTGATCACTGGATGAATGTGATAGTGACTAGTGACTTTGCCCTTTTTAGAAGCAAACCAATTCATCACAATTACAAATAATGAAATGTAATTACATCTAATGATGATAAATACACATACAACTAAACCAAATCATCACAAATACAAAGAGTGAAATGTAATGAAATTTAATGATGACAAATAAACATCCAACAAAGGAAATTGATATTTAAACAGGACTAAAGTAAAAACTATAACACAGTTAACTGGGCCTCGATATAAGTATTCGGGAAACAAATGCGACACTTGAAGACCATAAATCTTGCATACACGCGAAATACACAGACACATACACACACACAATGGCATGCACGCGATGCATGAAGCATGCAAGCCAAACTAAGTTTTAGCCTTGAGAATTTCTATGAACCAGTTAGACATCGATCTGGTGGCATCACGCAATCGACCGACCGAACTCTCGTTCGTCTGTTCCATGAAAGCAGAGAGAGAGAGAGAGAGAGAGAGAGAGAGAAGAGAGAGAGAGAGAGAGAGAGAGAATTTAATGAATGTGTTGTTAACACATGATATAACCAGAGGACATAAATTTAATGTGTAACAGATGTGTGTGTGTGACAAAATTTAAGAGAGAGAGAGAGAGAGAGAGAGAGAGAGAGAGAGAGAGAGAGAGAGAGAGAGAGAGAGAGAGAGAGAATAATTCTGTAACAGATGGTATAAACAGAAGACAAAAATTTAATATGCTTGTGTGTATGTGTGTGGAGAGAGAGAGAGAGAGAGAGAGAGAGAGAGAGAGAGAGAGAGAGAGAGAGAGAGAGAGAGAGAGAGAGAGAGAGATTTTCGACTTAAACGATGACGTAACGCGAAGCCATAAATTTAATGTCTCCACCTTACAATTCTATTCAAAGCTGAGTCACGCGGAAAATTGACTGATGTATAAAATATGTCCGTCTCCTACCTCTGTCCTATTTAGAGCCCGTAATGGAAAGTGATACTCTATAAAATACCTCTAATGCACAACTCTACTCCACCTTCAATGAAGGACAGAATCAATCTTTAAGAGAACAGATAGAATAAATCTATAAGAGAAACAGAAGGAACAAATTTATAAATTATCTATATTATATTCGTCACTAAATTCTCTTTCTATCTAGATGAATGCAATATGGAAGCCCTGTGGTTCCCATTTTCCAAAAGGCATGATGGCATTATGAAGGAATTCCCTCACAGAGTTCTACCCCACCATGACACGCTGATAGTCTGTAGAGCATCTGCACTTTTCTTCATATCTTTTTTAAATTGGAAAAACAAAATTGGTGGATAAAGGGTTATGATTAATAGAAAAAACTATTTTATCTATTTTTTTCAAACTGCACTGCGAAGACTGATGGGAACAGGTTATGTTGAAGACAAAAAAAAAACTTTTTTATCTAATGCTTCGTTTTAAACGACTCGGCTAAAACGGAAGAACGCATGCTCTTATAGTAACAGAGGTTAAAAATAAATGTTTTGTCATTTAAAGATTGTAAGAGCAAGTCAATCAAAATCTTTTGTCCCTCAAGATTGTAGGAGCAAGTCAATCACAATCTTTTGTCCCTCAAGATTGTAGGGGCAAGTAAATCACAATATTTTGTCCTCAAGATTGTAGGACCAAGTCAATCACAATCTTTTGTCCCTCAAGATTGTAGGAGCAAGTCAATTACAATCTTTGTCCCTCCAGATTGTAGGAGCAAGTCAATTACAATCTTTTGTCCCTCAAGATTGTAGGAGCAAGTCAATCACGATCTTTGTCCCTCAAGATTGTAGAAGCAAGTCAATCACAATCTTTATCCCTCAGGATTGAAGGAGCAAGTCAATCACAATCTTTTGTCCCTTCTCTAAAATAAGTAATAAATATCCTACCATATCCTACCATTCTCTCACAACAAAATAATCAAATACTAAATAAAAAAAATTGTCATTCTCACTCCAGGAACAATCAATCATCCAATCCTTTAAAAGATTTTCATACATCAATTACTTTTAGTAATATTTACAGAAAGCAGTATTTCTACAATGAACAACAATAGCAGATAAATTAAAATTTAAGAGCTATATTTTTATTAGACAAGAATAACAACTAAGTAAAAATTTAATGCCATCTGATGCTCGCTCGAAGCAATACGATTTAATTGGAGAAAAATTCTTTTACGAAAAAAACCCACGAGATTCAATAACCATTTCAACTCATATCTGACCTCAGGGCAAAAGATTCGAACTCAGTGACCGGTCTTTGTTTACTGAGGAAGAGTAAATAGGTTTTACAATATTCTAAGGCTAAAAGATTTTTCTCCACCAAATAACAAATGAAACAAAATAAAAACAAATGAAAAAATAAACATTTGAAAACGAATGAAACCTAGACAAAAATCATTCGATACATGAACTGAAAACCATAAAAAAAACTTACAATACTGACACAGGAATAGCAAGAAATGAAATATAGTTTATAACCACTGAGAAAATATAAATAGTGTATAAAAAACGACTAGAGACAAACGATGCTTACCATGAACTGCAGAACATAAAAAAAAACTCACAGTACTGACATAAGAATAACAACGAATTAATATAGTTTATAAAAACTAAGGAAATATACGACAAAGGCCATATACAAAAATGACTAGAGGCAACAGATGTTTACCATGAAATGAAGAAAACAAAAATACCTTACAATTTTCAAACATTATTATTATATTATTATTATTATTATTATTATTATTATTATTATTATTATTAATAAGATGAACCCTATTCATATGGAACAAGCCCACAGGGGCCACTGACTTGAAATTCAAGCTTCCAAATAATACGGCGCCCAGTTTGAACGAGGTAACAGAAGGTAAAAGAAAATACAGAAAGAAGAGATCAGTTATTAGAAAAGAATTAATACAGTTTACAACCACTGAGGAAATACAATATAAATAAAACAGAAGAGGGACGACAACCACCCAATTACCGGATAAAAACCGATATCGGACAAGCACATCCGTTAAGGAAAAACGTCAGTCACACAATTGATTTCCCCAAAGCAATATCCCCAGCGGACCCTTCTTCCAAACGCCCACAACACTCTCGAGGTCATGGGGGTGAGGGGATTTGGGGGACGTACTCATAGGGGGTGAGGGGATTTGGGGACGTACTCATAGGGGATGAGGGGATTTGGGGACATACTCCTCGGAGATGAGGGGATTTGGGGGCGTACTCCAAGGGAATGAGGAGATTTGGGGACATACTCCTCGGAGATGAGGGGATTTGGGGGCGTACTCCAAGGGATGAGGAGATTTGGGGGCGTACTCCCAGGGGATGAGGGGATTTGGGGACCTACTCCTAGGGGATGAGGAGATTTGGGGCGTACTCCTAGGGGATGAGGGGATTTGGGGACATACTCCTCGAGGATGAAGGGATTTAGGGACATACTCCTCGAGAGAGGGATTTGGGGACATACTCCTCGAGGATGAGGGGATTTGGGGACATACTCCTCGAGGATGAGGGGATTTGGGGACATACTCCTCGAGGATGAGGGGATTTGGTGACATACTCCTCCTCTCGTCCACTTGCCATGATGAGGTTGAGGGAAGTGAAAGGCTGCAAGTGCTGGGAGGGGGAGAGGGAGGGCCCCAAGACAGAGGGGAGAGGGGAGAGGGTCTTATAAAGTTAATTCTGTCAGGGTCTTCCCTCCTCAATCCCCAAAGAACTAGGATGGGGATGAGGGGAGCTGGGGAAGGGGTCACTTTGTATAGAGGGGAGTGAAATTGAGTAAGGAGTCTCCTGGGACAGAGGGATGAGGGGAGGGGACTTGGGTAAGGAGTCTCCATGGATAATGAGGAAAAGGGGAAGGGGAGGATTTAACAGAATACCTTTCCAGGATGACCCCCACCTCCCCCTATCACAGAGACGTGGATGAGGGGAATTGGCCTCCCTATCTCCCCCCCCCTCACCATCACAGAGAAGGTACCAAGGGAACCTTCGACCCAGTGGGTGAGGGTAGCTTCTGAAAGATACAGGGGGGGGGAGGGGAGGGAGGTGGTTGGGACTTGGGAAAGGGGTCAGGCAGGACAAAAACTGGCTGAGACTTCCCAAAAACTGAGACATAAAAGATTTAACAAGAAGGACACAGAAATCGCATTTTGACTCTCTCCCGATACTTGGATGAAACCGATGGAGGTTTTTTTGGAAAGCGAACACCCGCGTGAGAGGAGTTTGCCACGAGGAAACGAAAAACGATAAAGGGGGAAGAGAGAGAGAGAGAGAGAGAGAGAGAGAGAGAGAGAGAGAGAGAGAGAGAGAGAGAGAGAGAGAGAGAGAATCTGATGAGTAGAAAATAAACTGGTAGGATGTAACATTTACAGGCAATGAAATGACAAAGAGATACGTTGATAATACAGAAAATTAGAGAGAAATTTGCTATTGAGAGAAAAACACAGTAAACTGGCAAGGATATAAAACAGAGAGAGAGAGAGAGAGAGAGAGAGAGAGAGAGAGAGAGAGAGAGAGAGAGAGATTCTGAAACGACAGCAGAGACAGACAGTGAAGAATCGAACTGAATGCCACAAAACAATATAATAACAATCTATGAAACTGAGAACCACTTATCCTGATAAATTTCTGATTACTTATTCATAATAATGTAATTACTGAAACGGAGACTGAATTCTTCGACGACAAAAAAAGAACAAAATAAAATATATAGAAATATATTTGATTTTCTCTGTTTTCACACCCTTACTGATATTCTGAGGCAGTTTTTATTGTTTCAATTAAATCATAAGATCATAATTATCAGAAGCAAGAAAAAATTCCAGCGGTTGGAGTGAAGAAAAAGATATCGTCGAATTACTTATTTCCGAGGGGTAAACTTGGGAAGAGGTGATTAAACGGGTGGTACAGTATCAGGTTAGAGCGGCCAGTCTATTATATGCGAATGAACAAATTACGATTAATATAATTTACCAAACGGAGATCTAATATTCTTCCACTAATGTAATAAAAAATAAATAATCAAATAAGATTAAAGACAAGAAAACAAGACAATTGTCCAACATAACCTCAAAATCACAAAAAAAGAGTAAAGAATGCCCCGAAGTTTCGGCGGCGCAATCGAGTTTTCTGTACAGCGTATATTCAAGGCCACCCAAAGTAGATCTATCTTTCGGTGGTCTCGGTATAATGCTGTATGAGCAGCGGCCCATGAAACTTTAATCACGTCCCTGTGGTGGCCTGGCCTATACCGTAACCAGAAGCGTGATTGTGGCTCACTTTAATCTTAAATAAAATAAAAACTACTGAAGCTAGAGGGCTGCAATTTGGTATTTTTGATGACTGGATGGTGGCTGATTAACATACCAATTTGCAGCCCTCTAGCCTCTGTAGTTTTTAAGATCTAAGGGCGGACAGAAAAAGTGCGGACAGAAAAAAGTGCGGACAGAATAAAGAGCGGACGGACAGACAAAGCCGACACAATAGTTTTCTGTAACAGAGAACTAAAAAATGGAGAGTCAAGATACATTCAAATGAGACTCCATAACCTTCTTCAGCTAGCCTCTTTTAAAACGCGTCGACA